>NC_045771.1:59257793-59558397 GCF_008692025.1 Phocoena sinus
AGTGAGATGAAAAGAGACTAAAGTGTGTGTATGTGTGTCTGTCTGTCTTTCTGTCTGTCTAGATTGGAGGGTGGGCCATAGAAAAACAAAATTCTGGTTGGGAGCATTCATTCCCTCAGGATTAATCAGCATTGTGCATAGCCCTATAAATAACCTCTTTTTAAAAAAATATAAATTTATTTATTTTTCGCTGCATTTGGTCTTCATTGCTGTGCATGGGCTTTCTCTAATTGTGGCGAGCAGGGGCTACTTTTCGTTGGCAGTGCATGGGTTTCTCATTGCGGTGGTTTCTCTTGTTGCGGAGCACGGGCTCTAGACGCGTGGGCTTCAGTAGTTGCGGCTTATGGGCTCTAGAGTACAGGTTCAGTAGTTGTGGCTCACGGGCTTAGTTGCTCCACAGCATGTGGCATCTTCCTGGACCAGGGCTTGAACCCGTGTCCCCTGCACTGGCAGACACATTCTCAACCACTGCACCACCAGGGTAGCCCTAAATGGCCTTTTTAAACTAAACTATTTTTCCTCCTGGCCAGGAGCACAACAGTTTATTTTAATTTTATTTATTTTTATAAATAGTAATACACGCACAAGGTACTAAATTTAAAAGCTCAAGGGGACCATTGAAGGATAAGTAAATCTATGTTCTTGTCCCCCAGTCCCCACCAGTGCAACCAGTTTCTTGTGTTAGGTGTTTATAAATATTTTCTTACCTGTTAGCCTTTATGCACACTCTTCGGCTCCCTGCTTCTCTCATTCAATAATATATCTTGAGATTTTTTTCCATACCAGTATACACAGAACCGCCCCCTTCTTTGTAATGGCTGTATAGTCTTCCACTGTGCGGATGTACATACTTTATTTAAACAGTCTCCTGTTGATGAAGATTGAGGTTGTTTCCAATCACTAACCATTAAGAACAATGCTGTAGTGTAGTGCATGTTGTTGTCCTGGGCCAGGTTACCAGGATTTATAACTCCCAGGAACTTCATACTCTTCATAAAGAGTTCAATGCAAGTAGTGTTCCTGGGAGTTGTGTAATACAGTGGCCCTTATATGGCATTTCACACATGAGTGAATGTACTTGTAGGATAAATACCCAGGAGTGGTGCATAGGTAGTTCTTTTCACTTAAATGAGAGACTTTTAATACCTAATCACCAGGCCCACCTTTAACGTGGTCATCATCCTCTGAGTGCCCTCCAGATGCTCATTTTTGTTGCCCAGAAGTATTCACAATATTTTAGATTTTTCTTACCTCATCTAATCAGTGAAGAATACAACTTGTACTTCTCTTGTTATGGGTGCTGTACCCTATTAATGTAGCTAAAGATTGTATCAGCATTTGGGTGGCTTCATCTTACTGTTGGCTCATTTCTAGATTATTGTCAACTCAAATACTTAGGTTTTTCCTCAAATAAATTACCATTAAATCATAATCTGCTGGGACTTCCCCGGTGGTTCAGTGGTTAAGACTCCGCACTTCCAATGCAGGGGACGTGTGTTCAGTCCCTGGTTGGGGAACGAAGATCCCATATCCCACGCGGTGCAGCCAAAATATTAAATAAATAAATAAAGACGATCTTTCCAAAAAAAATCTAAGAAAAATAAAGAAACTCATAATCTGCTTACTTTGTACTCGCATAGTGGAATTTTTACAACCTATTGTAAAAACAAACTTCTGATTTATCCATGTTAAAATTTATATTGTTGTTTCCACCCTAGAGTCTCTTCTAAGCTGTTGAGCTATATCTACATCTTCATCTTGCCATTAAATATTTCATCTTTCTGTACCTATTTTCCATTCTCCACTCATAGTGAGCTTAATGCCGTGGCTCTGGGTATTGACATTGAAAGAAAGATTTATAAAGTTATCTTTTTTATAGCTTGTCAAAATGGCAATCATTGGACACTTGGGGAAAAGGGACTAGTTCAGTGTTTAGAAGTCAGAGGTAAGAGGGAAAAAGGAAAGAGAAAGAGAGAGGGTGAGAGGGAGGGAGGGTGGGAGGAGAGAGAGAGAGAGAGAGAGAGAGAGAGAGAGAGAGAGAGATTTCCAACAGCTAATGGGAAAATTTTATTTAAGATCTCAGTTCTAGGAACAACTATGCTTCTCCTGACCAATTAATTTGTGTATAGCTTGTGGGCATAGTTAATTGTGCAACACATCATGTTTTCCTGTGGGAAAGTTCAAAGGCAAATTTACAGTGTGGTTCTAGCATCTATACAACCCAGTTTATATTTTGGGTACCTATCTGACCCTGGACCTCTTTTTATTTTCCTTCCTTATTTTGCCTTCCTTATTTTTTCCTTTGCCCTTATTTTCTAGATCATTAAAATAAAAATCTTGTGTAAAATTTGCAAGCTGCTATAAATTCTTCTTAATTCTTCTTCGGAAAGAGATGTTGTATAAACTGATAGACAAGCAAATAAAATCTTGGTGTGATAAATTTTCTAAAGACATCAAATACATTCATACCTTAGTTTGACAATAGCAACAACTAGAGGGAAAAAGAGCTGTGATGGAATGAAAATTATAAGCTTGTAAGTAACAGCTTTGGAATCATTCAAGACAATGATTGGGAGTTAAAAAAAAATCTTTAATAAGAATGTCATGTAAATCATCACGTAAAATAAAATGCAGTCACATAAATGAAGGTCTCAAACACAAATGCCTTGGACAGCCAGGAAGGTAAAGTAAATGAAGGACCAAGATAATAGGGAGTAGTAGAAAGCCCCTGTCCCAGTTAAGTAATCCAAATACACTACTAAGCTAAACATTTGCGGATTCATCAGCCACTAGTTTACAACTTCCAAATCATCCCCCAATTTTATAAATGTGACGAAAGTAAAATACTTTGTAAAAATCCTCACTAATTTTCACAGGGAGAAATCCTAGGCCAAGAAGTTAAACTTTCTCTCCCTTTCTTTTTTCAGGTTATTGGTTGCCTAGTTACAAATTAAAGTCTTCCTGGGCCACAGGCCTGCATCTCTCTGTCTTGTTTGGTCACGTGGAATGTCTTCTGGTGCTACTGGACCACAATGCTACAATCAACTGTAGACCTAATGGGAAAACCCCTCTTCATGTGGCTTGTGAAATGGCCAACTTGGATTGTGTTAAGATTCTCTGTGACCGTGGAGCAAAGCTCAATTGCTACTCCTTAAGTGGACACACAGCTTTACACTTCTGTACAACTCCAAGCTCCATCCTCTGTGCCAAGCAATTGGTTTGGAGAGGTAAGTCTTTCTGGGTGGCTGACATTGTCATCTACTTGCCCAGTCATGGTTTTGAAAATTGGTGACCCTTACTTACCTCCGGCAATGTAGTACATATCTCTATTCATTAAGCCTAATTCAGGAGGCCCTAAAAATATGTAGAGAGATAGTTATGTCGGCCCCAGTCATTCAGTGATGATCACATTGAATTCTTATTACTGTTTTAATTGTAGGAGTCTCGTTAATTAACACATTTGTTTAACAAATATTTATTAGCTTCTATGATGTCAGGTAATGTGCTAAGAAAGTAAAAAGAGAAAATAGTTTCTGACTTCTAGGAGCTTATATTCTAGTAGGGGAGATGAATATTGATGAAATAAATTATAAATACATAACTGTAAATTGGGAAAGGAGCAAAATAAGGCGCTATGAAAGAGAATGTCAGGAGTAAACTATTATAAAATGTATAAAACTTCTCTAAAGATACAATATTTAAGCTGAAACTTTATAATGTGAAGCAGCTGGCCATTAAAAACAAGAGCAAAGAAGAAAAGTCTAGGGATAGGGAATAGCATGTGCAAAGTTGCTAGGGGAGCAAAAAACTTGGAATATCCAACACATGGAAGAAGGCCAGTATGGCCAGAGTATCATGGGGGGGTGGGTGGGAGGGATAAGAGGGTAGAGGGTAGTGCTGCCAGATGACATTGGATGTGTCAGATCGTATATGGCCTGATGGGTGCCGAGTGTGGGGTTTAGAAATGGCGCCACTGAAAAGTTTAAAGCAAGGCAATGACACGGTTTAATTTTCACTTAAGATCATCAATATGGGGTCATTCATAAGCTGGGTTGGAGAAGGCCAAGAATGGAAGCAGGGAGACCAGCAGGGAAACTTGCAATAGTGTAGGTGGGGGGGATGATGATTTGCACTGAGGGGAAAGCTTGGATAGGAAAATTAGAAAATGGGTTTGCAATATGTTTTAGAAGCTGAATTGGTGGGACTTGGAGATGGATTTGATATAGGTGGGGGTGGGGCTGGGTGACAGAAAAGGAAGTTTCAAGAATCATTGCCAGGTTTCTGGCTTTAGAAAATGGCTGGATAGTGATGCCATTTTTTAAGATGGGAAAACTTGGGGAAGAAGCATGTATGTGGGGAAGATCGTTATACCATTTTTTTTAAGTTGGGTTTACAGAGGTATAATTTATATACCGTAAATTCACTGTTTTTGAGTAATAGATAGTCGTGAAACCATTCACCACAATTATCTCAAAAAATCCCCTGATGCCCTTGGTAGTTAATTCCCTCACTCTCCCCCGACCCCTGGCAACTGTTGATCTGTTTTCTGTCCCTTTAGTTTCATCTTTTCAGAATGTCATATTAATTAAATTATACAATATGTAACCTTTTGAGGCTGGTTTCTCCACTGTAGCATAATGCATTTGAGATTCATCAATGTGACTGCACTCACCAGTAAATCAGACCTTTTTATTGCTGAATAGTATTCCGTGTATAGATGTAACACAGTTTATTCACTCCCTAGTAGAGGGGCATTTGGATTGCTTCTAGTTTTTAACAATTTAGAAAAAAGCTGCTATAAACATTTGCATACACGTTCTTGTATGGACGTGTTTCATTTCACTTGGGTAAACACCTAGGAGTGGGAAGATGGGTTGTATGGTAAGTTTATAAGAAACTGCCAAACTGTTTTCCAAAGTGCTTGTACCCTTTTGCATTTCCTCCAGCAGTGTGTAAGAGTTCCTGTTATCCTCCATCCTTGTCAGAACTTCGTAATGTCAGATTTTTTAAAATTGTTTTAGCCATTATAATAAGCATTAATAGCATCTCATTATGCTTTTAATTTGAATTCCTCTAATGACCAAAGACATTGAGTCTGTTTTCATGTATTTGTCTGCCAGCTGTGTGTTCACTTTGGTGAAATATCTGTTCATTTCTTTTGCTGCTTTTTTTTTTTTTTTTTTTGCAATACACAGGCCTCTCACTGTTGTGGCCTCTCCTGTTGCGGAGCACAGGCTCTGGATGCGCAAGCTCAGCAGCCATGGCTCACGGGCCCAGCCGCTCTGTGGTATGTGGGATCTTCCCGGACCGGGGCACGAACCCGTGTCCCCTGAATCGGCAGGTGGACTCTCAACCACTGTGCCACCAGGGAAGCCCACTTTTTTTTTTTTTAAATGGTTGTTTGTTTTCTTGTTATTGATCTGTGAGAGTTCTTAATATATGTTGGATACTAGCCCTTTGTCAAATATGTGTTTTGCAAATATTTTAATTCATTCTTCGGATTTTCATTTTTCTAATGGTGTTTTTAAAAGAGCAGGAGTATTTAATTTTGATAAATTCAGTTTATAAATTTTTACCTCTTATGGTTTGTGCTTTCTGTGTTCTAGCTAAGAAATGTTTGATTAACCCAAGTAACAAAGGTTTTCTCCTACATTTTTCTTCTAGAAGTTTTATAATTTCAGGTTTTACTTTTATGTCTTGGATTCATTTTGAGTTATTTTTTGCATATGGTGTGAGGTATGGGTTGAAGTCCATCTTTTTTGTGTATGGATGGCCAATTGTTTCAACATCATTTGTTGAAAAGATTATTCTTTCACCATTGAATTGTTTTGATATTTTTCTCAAAAGTCAATTGGCTGGGACTTCCCTGGTGGTCCAGTGGTTGAGACTTCACCTTCCAAGGGTGCAGGTTCAATCCCTGGTTGGGGAGCTAAGATCCCACATGCCTCACAGCCAAATAACCAAAACATAAAACAGAAGCAGTATTGTAACAAATTCAATAAATACTTTTAAAATGGTCCACGTAAAAAAAATCTGAAAAAAAAGTCAATTGGCCAAATATGTATGGGTCCATTGATCTATATATCTATTTTTTGCGAATCCTCCACTGACTTGGTTGCTTTATATCAAGTCTCAAAAGCACATAGAGTGAGTCCTTCTAGGTTAGTTTTAATCATGAGAGGTTTCAGACCTCTTTGAGACATCAAAGTGAATAAGTCAAGGATGCACTTGATATAAAAGTATATATTTCAGAAAAGAGCTCTGAACTAAAGCAGTAAGTTTAGGAGCCATTGGCCTATAGATTGTATTTGAAGCCAAGGAAATCAATGAACTCACCTGGATAAACAGTGTAGAGAGATAAAAGAGAACTTAGGACCAAGCTCTGACAAATTCTTATGTTTCGAGGTTAGCAGGATGGAGAGGAGGCAATAAAAGAGAGTGAAATTATTCTATGGTTTTGATTTTTCTTCCTTGTGATAACCACTTTCCTCTATAATTCTTTATTTCTAAGAATGTTTAAAATATTCCACACTAAAAAAAAAAGAAAGAGTGAAGTGGATTGATAAATGAAGTTGGAGAAAATCCAAGAGCATTTTTGGCATCAGAGAAACTAAGAAAAAGGCAGGTTCAAGAATGGGGGAGTGGTCAGCTGTATTGATAGCTACTGAGAGGTTTAATCAGATGTTCATTAGATTAAGTGACAGAGTTATCACTGACAAAAATAGTTTTGGTGAAATGGTAGGTGCAGAAGCCAGATCAGAAGATGTGAATGGGAGGTTAGAAACTAGAGATGGCATATGCTGACAACTGGTAAAAGAAATTTGGCTGCAAATGTGAGCATAAGAGTAGCATGATTGCTGAAGGGGGTTTGGGGCGGGGGCGTTTGTCACAGGAGACTATTATCTACAGTTGAAGATAAAAGGAAATGTTTGGGGACTTCCCTGGTGGCGCAGTGGTTAAGAATCCGCCTGCCAATGCAGGGAACATGGGTTCGAGCCCTGGTCCTGGAAGATCCCATGTGCCGCGAAGCAACTAAGCCCGTGCGCCACAACTACTGAGCCCGTGTGCCACAACTACTGAAGCCCGTGCACCTAGAGCCTGTGCTCTGCAACAAGAGAAACCACCGCAATGAGAAGCCTGTGCACCACGACGAAGAGTAGCCCCCACCTGCCGCAACTAGAGAAGGCCCCTGCGCAGCAACGAAGACCCAATGCAACCAAAAAAAAAAAGAAAAAAAAAAAGGAAATGTTTGTACGCTGAAGGAAATGATTTATAGAAAGCAAACAGTTGAAGATGCATGAAACAGGATAACTGAAAGGTCCAAATCTTAGAGAAGTTGAGATGGGATGAAATCCAGAGACCCTGAGACACATCCTCCTTTTCAGCAGGTGAGCCAAAGTAAAAGATGGTTTTAATGCCAGAGCACTTGTAGATTTGGTTGTGGTAAGATGAGGGAGTCCCTATCTGGTACAAAGTCATCAGCCAAAATGAGAGCAGAAAGACTGGAAATTGGATGAGAGAGGAGAAGATATGGAAAGGTCATGGGGAAAGAATGGGAGGACATGCTTGAAGATGCTATGGTCTTCTCAACCTGTGAGAACTAAAGGGAAAAAAAAATCAACCCAGCTTATTCTCCTTCTTGCCTGCCCTGGGAGGAAGGGCCCAGTGCAGAGATGCTTGGAGAAGGACAGGCATCGATTGGAGCTTATCCACTTTACCTTCCCACATGGGGCCATCACCACCTTTCACATTTACTTATACATTTATTTTTAGATTTAGTTTTTTTAATCTACATTTTAACTAATTAATTTAAACTTTTAAGCTGTTTATCTTCAAAATTTTTGGAAAGTTAAGAAATTATATATTTGTTTAGTTATTGATCTTTTATATCACTACCTTTTCATCAACCACAGAGTAACAGTGAGCTCCCGACCTCGTCTTTCCTCAGAGGTGTTACCACACAGCTTTCCCAGAGGACAGTTATTCCCCATGTGCTTTATCCCTGCCGACAGAGGGAGGCCTACCTAGAGAGGGAGGAGTAAAGAGGTAGGAGGAGACTGAGCAACGCCCCCTGTAGGCTGACACAAGGAATTGGACTGATAACCCAAGAGGAAGAGTAGAAGGAAGTCTGTTAAAGATAACTCACCCTTTAGCACCACGTCATCAAAGGCTGAAACCATAACAAGAAAGATAAATTAGAGAACGCAAAAATGTTTGTTTCAACATCTGTGTGGCAAACAGATTATAAAATTAAAAAGCAGTCATAAAATTGGGAAAAATATTTGGGACTATATGACAAAGGGCTCATATCCTTACTATGTAAAGAAACTTTAAAAATTAAAGTTAAGAGGGTAACAACTAAGAGGAAAAAAAAAAGCACAAAGGGACCAAGAACAGGAATAGGTATTTCAGAAAAAAAACAGGCAAGCATATAAACGACAAATAAAGGTAACATAATGATCACTTGTATTGTAATCAGTAAAATGTCAATTAAAAATAAGAATTAGATGTTTTGTTGTGTTTATTACATTAACGAAGATATCAAAGATGATAATACATATGTTGACAAACACGTGGGGCAGTGCTCTCACACAGGCTTAATGGAGTGAAAATGCATACGATTGAGGGGAATATCAAAAGCTTAAAACCTTTTTAAACTCAGAAATTCTGCCTCTAGGATTAGGGCCTAATTCAGCACCTTTTGACTCAGGGTTCTCATTGATGTAGGGCCTCAAATTCAGACTTTGGATATATCTCTAAACAAGGTTATACACTGAGTCAGAGATAACTGATGAGAAAGAAAGACATTTATCATGTAACAGAATTTTGCTTGGTCACGTGATCTGTAGTACACTAGAAATTGAGACTTCTCCTAATTCTATGAGAATCTTCAAAATAGTGGAGTTATAGTGTGTTTTGTTTTATATTTTTGCAATAAAAGCTTTGATTGGTTAAGAAATACATTTAAAATGTACCACAATTTTAAAAGATATATATTGGCATTTTTAATTTCTAATGTACTTAGAGTCTCAAAAAAGTTGCTTGATTTCTTTTTGCACTCAGAGAGTCATTTATATTACTGAAATACTTAAAAATATTTTTATATATAATAGAAAAATTTAAGCTGTTACCTCCATACCATACAGACGTTAAAAATGATATTGTAAAAGAATGTTTATTGACATAGAAAGATTTAAAAATAAGTTCATAGGAGTGTATGAACTGCATAAACTTATTTTTCTAAAAATTATATATGATTATGCATATCAGAAAAAAGCAAATTTGTTATGTCAGATCCTTACTCTTAGAATAAAATTTTTTTAAGTGTGGTACCTGGAAAATTTTTCAAAACAAAATAAAACTGTAAATCAGGTAATTGGGTAAAATTTCACCCATTTTATGAATGGAGGAAAGGAGAAGAGAAGCGCTTGGAGGTAATCTTCTAGTCTGGAAATTCTAGAAGACTGTCAGCATCTTGCAGCCTTTATTTTGCATTTTTATGTCTTCAGTTTCTTGGACAGTGCTTGGCACATAGGAAGTACTCAATAAATGGTCTCTGACTGATCTGGGAATGGCTCCAGGAGCCTTGAGCGCGTGGAAGGGAACTACTGCCATCTAGTAAATGGAAACTGTTATGTTCACAGTTAATTAAATGCTGCTGTTGGTCAATTTTACTCTCTCAGTCTCTAGGGAGATAGTTGAGGGATGAATTTTCTCTCTCCAGGATTATGTGATAGGCACTTTGAGAAGTCACATACATCACTTTGTAGCTGGACAGAGGGAATTGAGACAGCACACAGACAAGGAAAATAAGTCAGGCTAAACATTAAACTCAGGACCAGAGAAGTCCATTAGAGGAAAACCAATGCCATGGCAACTGAAAACCGATGTAATTTCATTTGCTATTTAATGGGCTTTTTGTGGAAAAGTGCTCTTTGTGGAAAAGGCTAATTGAGGCCAAAAAATTGCATGCAATTTTCTCTTAAAGGATTTCCCCCTATTTTTTCAATGTTGCAGAGCCTGCTTTGTCCTCAGGCTGGATTTTGTCTGCTATTTTTTTGTTTGCCTTTCTACTTAATGCCCCCCATCTTCTGGCCTTTGTTTCCTTTGGTGTTAGTATAATAGTGTTCATCAGTTGAGAAGGCTTATTTACCTCAGTGAAAATGTCCTTTCTGTGAATCCTGCATTTCCCTACAAATAAAGAGAGTCAGGTCAGGTTTAGCTGGCTGAAAAGCAGCATATTATTTCTACCTATTCCCTTTCGTAAGAGGAAAATGAAAGCTGCTTGCTTTTCTCTGCATGAAGCAAGTCCTGACAGTTGGAGGAAAATTTGTTACTGCAGGAAAGCCATAAAAATTCAAATGTTTCCTAGCAGAATGTAGCATGAGGGCAATGTAAAGGAGACCGTGCCTTTTAAAAGACTGTCCCCTGCTACTTGGTGTGACAGTGGCACGAGTTACCTGCACGTTAGGAAATTCCCTATTCAATGATGTGAACACAGTAAGGCAAGATGTCATTGGACTTCACTTTAGCCAAGAAATAGATATGCCTGCTTGACAGACACCTCTCTCACCAGTCCATCACCTTCTGTCTTTCCATCTCTTAGGTTATATATTGTAATAGCACAAATCTGACCCTCCTAGTCACTTGCAAATAACCTTGGGGATTTTTGTCCCATATGCTGTATGGGACATACACCTGTACAATAAGAATTTAATATTTTCTTTAAATTGACATTACTTATTTAATTTTAAAGGAACTTCTATATCACTATAAAAATTAATTTGTCACTATAAAAAATATGCCAAAATCCCTTGCTGTACATAGAAGGTAATAGTAACAGTAAATAATGGGCAATCAAATTCTTGACCTCTGTCAACCCAGAGACCTTCTTTTCTCAAATGGCAGAGAATGACTTTAAAAATCCTTGTCTTTTGGTTGCTGTTTTTTCTAGAAGCATTATCTTCAATTCCTCTGCTCTGAATGAATGAACTTGAAATTTGTTTGCAGGTTATTTCTCACGTCCAGGCAAGCAGCAGGTGCTCCAGCCCAGTAAAGAATGTCCCATGTAAAATCATAGCACACTTGGGAAGGCATTGCCTTAAGCAGGGCTTTGTAAAGTTGATGGTCTATTTAGTAGTGAATTTTAGAAGCCTGCCCTTGAGAATCAGGAGTGGAATAAGTTTGCTGCTCTCACATCTCACACCTTTGTCCTGGAGGTCCTAGCTGACACAAAGAGAAAAGAAAAATAAATAAGATGTAAGAAGATTAGAAAGCAGGAAGCAAAACAGCCATTATTTCACACTATATGTTTGTCTAGATTGAAAAAAAAAAACCAAGAAAATTTAAGGTCAAATGGTTAGAATTCATAACTGAATTCAGAAGAGGTACTGCATTTGAGATCAATATACAAAAATCAATTGTATTTTTATATACCAGAAAGAAGCAGTGAGAAATTGTAATAGAAAAGATGTATTTACCAAACCACAAGAAATTTAAGGTACTTAGAAAATGTATTCAGCAAAGGGTGGAAGAAATATAAAACTTGATTAAAAGACATTAAGAGGATACCACGTTCAAGGTTTATTACAAAAACTGTGTTTCTTGATTACTTGCTCCTCCGAGGCAACCACTTTCATTTCTTTTAGCTGATTAGTTTGATATTTATCTCCATATTGCTAAATAAATACCATTTATTTATGCATAAAATTGAAAAGAATAAGTAGCAACATAAACAGTTTTCTGATACTCTATTGATTTATCATAATGGAAGATGAGGATCTGGCTCCTTTTCCTCCCTGCCCTCCCCATACAAGTATCTCTCCTATCCTCCATCCTCACAATATAATGACATTATAACTGTGAGGCTTGTACTAAACTAGGATAACCATTCCTTCTTTGTACAACATTTTGTGTTCCCTGGAGCTAATTGTCTTATTTTATTCATTTGCTTATTTTTTTAATGAATCACCACTCTCTTAACCCCAAAACTTTTGCCAATAGTTTTAATCTTTTCTGAAAATATTTCAACAGGTATCTAATCAGTTTTATTTTCTTGAAAAAAGTCCCTTCTGGAGACTTCAGATCTATTCCAACCACTGTCATCCTGAAATCTCCATTCTCTCATCATCCTGGAGAGTCCCTTTGCCTCTCCCTATGTTAGATTTCCTGTTCCTGGATCCTGGGTCTTTCTAGGTCTTGGTTTGTTGCCTGTTTGGGCCTCCGTTAGTTGATTTCTGAGAAAGGGTGCAAGAAACTGCTCATGCATTTATTTTACCCTGACTTGGCACAGAATTCTAGATTGATAATCATTTTCCTTTAGAATGATGAAGGCATTTCTCCATGGCCATTTTATTTCCTCATGGTCTCTTTGTGACTTATCTTCCTCTCTGAGAGGTTTAGGATTTTCTTTTTGTTTTTTGACATTCTGAAATTCCATGATGATGTGCCTTGATGGGTTGATTTTCACCTGTTGTACTGTGTTCTTTCAACCCCAAAACGTGCATGTCTCTCAGTTTTGAGAAATCTTCCATAATTATTTCTTACCCGAATTCTTTTCTTTTGTTTCCTGTATGCTCTCTTCCTTGAGTTGCTATTATTTGGATATTGTACCATCTGGACTGTTCTTCTAATTGTCTTATATTGTCTCTCCTGTTTTACATTGCTTTATCTTAATGTTCTACTTTCTAGGAGATTTACTCCCGATTATTTTTCTTAGTTTCTTGTTGTCTCTACCATCTTAAAGGCTTTCCTTAGATGTTTTATAATCTTCGGCTGTCTGCTGATATTTAAAATTGAGTGACTAAACACTGATTTGGAATCTACGTGTATGAGTGGGGTTAGTTGACTGTTGACTTCACTCTAGGGGATCTAATGGGACCTGTAATTTGAGGACTTGGTGACATAGTATCTTTAGATATTTTTTCTTAGGCTGGTCAGATTCTCCAAAGAAATCTCTACCTGTCTTCTTTCTGGAGGGCCAAGGCCTGGTTGCCAGTATTCTAGGCTCCCAGGTGGGGAAGAGGACTTGCAATGCAAGTGTGGTATACATGCATTCTAGAATGCTCTGCCTGGCTGAGCTAACTTCTACTCCTACTTAAGGCTTTAGTTCAGATATCAGTTCCAAAGATCATTCTTCCTGAATTCCCTTAAACTAAGTTAGGTCCCTATGTTATTCTGTGTTCTCATAGCACATTGTAATTTTCCTTTGTGGCACCTATATTTTATTTGCTTAATCCTTTTATTAGTGCCACACCCCTCACTAAACTCTGTTTCATAAGAACAGAGTTTTGCTCAGCAGAGCCCATGCACAATACATATTGGTTGTTGATTGTTGAATGTTTATTGAATGTTCAATAAAGAACAAGTACTAGAACTAGGGAGGACAAGTGTGCTTGAACCAGGGCAATTCCATGACTGTTACTGTCAAAATAACTCTGGGTTATTCTTTTCCCATATGAAGAGAGCAAGCTGGGATGGAGGGAGAAGTCAGAAGTGTCAAATAGTACTGAGAAATCTAGTACATTGAGAGTTAAAAATTTTCCATTGGATTCAGTGACGTGGAAGGAGACTATAGCAATCAATTGAGTGAAGATGCAGAAATCAGAACAGAGGGGACTGATAATGAAAAAGAGATAGTCTGAGTGTGCACAAGACTTTTAAAGAGTTTGTGAAGAGGAGGCAAGAAGACAGATGAAGAGGTAAAGGTGCTGAGAAATGTTTTCTTCTTGATAACAGAAACCTGAGCATTTAAGAAACTGATGACAGAATTCACTAGTGAGGCAGATATTGAGGACAGAGTGTAGAGGAGAGATAGTTTATGGTATGAGGATTCTGCGAAGTTTGGGAAATGAGATCTAGAACGAGGCAGAGGGATTGACTCTAGAGAGAAGAACACCTGTTCTGTTGTAGCTGCAGGCAAAAAATGAGAGAGGATGGGAGTTGACACTGGGTAGTCAGACTTTAAGGAAGTTTCCCTCTGAAAGGTATTTTCTATGTAAAGTAGAGGTGAGGAGATCTGAGAGGGAAAAGAGAGGGAAAAGGGTTAAAAGATTGAGGAAGTTAAAAAGGTTTTAAGTTATTATGGTGGAGAGTGGGGAAATAAATTGAGTAGAGAAACACTGGCCTGCTGAGCAGTCTCAAGGACCCAGTGGAGTTTTTATGTTTGACTTTATGGTGGTACCGGTCTCGTACAGGTGGCACTGCATCTGTAGTGATTTTTGCCATATCGCTCGCAGCTGCTTGGGTGCAGGTGTTGAGACAGTAGATAATTGGGTTCACTCAGGATTAAGTTCATTCATAGCACTAGGCAGGCGCTATGAAGGGTTGGAGGTAGTTTAAAGTTTTGGCAAAAGAGTGATTGAAATGATAGAGAATGGAACTCAGCTGGATAGGAAGGGGAGGGAAGGAGTATAAGGACCGTCTAATGGACAAAGAGATCACAGAGAGGGGTTCTAATGAAACCAAGGTACAAAGATAGGCAGTTTTGGTCAGAGAATTGGATTTGGGAATTCGTGATTTCTGGAGACTGATCAGTTTCAGGGTAATGACTCAGTCCAGGTATGTCTATAGGTGGGAGCCACCAGATCAGAAAGGAGGAGAAAGTCACAGGAGAGAATGAGATCGAGAACCTGAGAGACAGGGCAGTAAGTGGACATCTGAGTGATTGTTAAAGCCACCCAGAATTTGTGTGGAGAGGGATCATGTGAGTCAGGTGCCGAAGTCTTCAGAAACTGATGGGGAGGTAAATGTATTCAGGAAGGAAGGTAGGTGGTATCGATGAAAAAACAGAGCCCCAAAGAAGCAGTGATATTCTTTTTATTTTTTCTTTTTTTCAAGAGAATTAGGGAAAAATTGGAAGCATCAATGGGGAGTCAGAGATATAAAAAAGAATACCCAGCTATATACTGCAGGCCGGAGTTAAGCATCCCGCATCACTTCTTTTGGCTAGGAATAGGGCAAAGCTAGTTTGGTTGCCATGGTGACCAGCGCCCTGTCTCTGGGCTCATTAATCCTGTGTTCCAAACTAAGCACTTAGCAATAGCTTCTGAATAAACGCAACAAAGCTCTGCATACTGAAAAGGGCACATTCATGTTAAGCAGGGGAGAAAGGTTTTAAATTTCATTCATTAAACTTGAGTAAATAATTTAATATCTTTGTGCATCAGTCCTCCTAGCTAATGAATAAGGATAAATGCTTAATGGAAAATCTAGCCTAATAAAGTTAACAGCATTGGCTTTACATATAAAGGAAATTGATGTTGCTGGTATATATGCATATGAAGGGGAAAATGGAAAGGAAAGAAACATATAAGTGTCTGTGATGTGGAATGTCAGGTACTTCAAAATAAAATGTCTCATTTAATCCTCACAACCACCATGTGAGATTGTTCTTATTATTCATATTATTCTCTTCATTTTATAGATGAGGAATTGGAAGCTCAGAGTAGTTAAATAAGGCCCCAGCTAACACAATTGGTAGAGTTTAACCAGGCTCCGTTCTAACCAATTGGGCTCCAGGGTGGTCCTACAATAAAACTGCATACTGCTTATTCTTCTGGGACTTTTGGCTAATTGAAAAATTAGGAGAAAAATTTGTGCTAAGGTGATACTACCTATATAAAAGAGCAGTTTAAATGCTGTATTAGAATTCCATTAGCTTAAAAAATTTCACCATCATAAGATGATTTTAAAGGCTCTTTTGGAAAAAAAAACCCGAGAAGATAGCTGGGTATATTAAACGTGTGTTTAATTGAAAGACGTGAAGAGGGCTTCCCTGGTGACGCAGTGGTTGAGAGTCCGCCTGCCGATGCAGGGGACACGGGTTCGTGCCCCGGTCCGGGAAGATCCCACGTGCCACGGAGAGGCTGGGCCCGTGAGCCATGGCCGCTGAGCCTGTGCGTCCGGAGCCTGTGCTCCGCAACGGGAGAGGCCACAACAGTGAGAGGCCTGCGTACCAAAAAAAAAAAAAAAAAGACGTGAAGAAGAAAACTCGCCATTTGCAAGTATAGGTACTTGTACATATACATGTTTCCATATATGCTAAAAAATAAATTTAAAAAAGAAGGTCTAGAGTTGCAAAGCAGATCCTTTACACAGAAGCTGATATTTTTCTTCTAAGTATAATGCCTTTATTTGGGTTTTCTGGCTTTGCTCCAACAAAGGTGTAGATAAGTGATAGAAAAAGATATATTAAAAATCCATTAATTCATTTTCCTTAAAATTAAATTCTTTCATTAAAAAGATAAATTTCTAATTCCTGCTTCTAATACAGCAATTTGATCAATTTCTAATTCCTGCTTCTAATATAGCAAGGTTTAAAATATATGGAAACAACTGGGTACAAGTTAAATATCCCTGTCCCTAAACTTAGCTGTTAGCCATTTCTTTTAATTCAAATACTAATTGTTTTGGTCTCAACTATATGAATATCCTAAGTCTATTTTCTTGAATTTGGGCTGCTTACTGCTGCCCCAGACAATTCCCAAGTGTTTCTTCAGCAGGAAAGTGTTAATTCCAGCCCTCTCTCCCATTAGTATTATAGGTTTCCTTCTCCAACTGGCTCTCTCTACTTTAAATTCTGCTATCAAAGGCCATATGTGACCTGAGTTGTAAGTTTTCCATCTGGATATTTTATCTTTGTTTTATAACTAGCAGCATCTGAAACCAGAAATTGAAGGATGAAATTTCCTTGGGCTTGCAGTGCTTTATTTTTTTCTATCATCACTTCTCTAATTTGTTCTTACTTAGAGGAGGCTGGATCTTATTATCTTCTGAACAGTTTAAACACCATTTAGCAAAAGATATCAGCTTTATAAACAGAAATGTAAGTGTTTTCTTTGTAATCTCCATAAGTAATAATTTATAGAAGATAATCTAAACAATTTTAATAGGAGACTCCCAGGGCCGATTTGGAGGTAAAATGGTTAAATCAAACAAGAGCCTGGGGCTTCCATCTCAGTTTTCTATTAAATTAACGAAGAAAACACCCAAATAGAGGAAGTGGCAAAAGCATCAGAACTGGAGGCTAAGATTCTAGCATACACCAGCTTCCTGAAAAAGTTTCTACTAATTAGAAAGCTAATGGGAAGAGAATAAAGTGGATCCCCTCTTTTCTGAGATAAAACATCTCCCTGGCAGTCAGAAGAGGTATTAGCCAACCCCCACTGAGAGCCACTGAGGGCTGAATACTTGTGGGGAGGCCCCTAGAGCATCCTTTGCCTTGGTTCCTTGTGCCTTAGAAGTACCGGCAGCCCTCTGAAACTCTCTTCAGTTAAGAGGGCCATGCCAAGCAAAGAACCAAGTGGTAAAGGCAGGAAGTAAATCCACTTCTTGCAAGCAGAGTTGAATTAACCTGGGTTGGGATAGGAGGAAAAGACTGAATAAGAGCCCTGGGGAAAGGTCCGCTTGAGCTTAATAATAATAGTAACAACAACTGGATATGGCATTTCTGTTGCATGCCTGGCATTTTATCATATTCTCATTTAATCCTCACAACTATCCTGTGAGAGCAATACTGTTATTTCCATTTTCAGGTTAAAGCACTGAGCTTTAGGCGAGTTGCTTAATGGTAAGACCAGGTTTTGAATGCAGGTTGACCTCAATGCAGAGCACCTGCTTTTTCCACTAGGTGGGGCTGCCTCTCCTTTGCTACTCAGAATCCTGCCAATAATGTAACTTAATCTTGAGACTGCCCAGTTGCCCTGTTCTGTGAATCTGTCTCCGCTGTAGGCTGGACATGTCAGTCAATAAACCAGCTGCTTCCTCAGCTCCTTCTAGAACTGCCCTGTTCACAGCCCCTGATGAAGGGAAGGCTTAAGTTGTTAAGTTCTGTAGCACTGGATCCTTCCCCACCACAGCCCATTAGACCAGAGGTGGTATTCAAGCCAAGGAGCTCAAATATGACTTGATATGAAAATATGAACTCAAGTATAGTCTTAAGAGTGTAGGTTCTTGCGTAAGATCACCTGGGTTCAAATTCTGACCCCCTTTCCCATTCACTACCTACGCGAGGGAGGGCAAGATTTAACCTCTTTGAATCTCAGCCCTCATTTACCAAATGGGGATATTGATAATAATCCAAGCTGATTCTAGGTCAAATAAGTTTGGGAAAATGCATGTTAAATTAGACAGATTTCCTCACCATAGGACTCTTCAGAATCCTTCATATGCTAATGTGAATTGTGACTACACCAAGGGACACAAATTTTACAAATTTATTTAACTACAGTGCTTTTATTTTTAATGAATATTACAGTACTAATATGCCACAGCACAGGCTTTGGCAAATAATGGCTTAGAAGAATGAGATTGGGGTCTGTAGCTAGAAGGGGAACTCACATTTGGTGCATCAGGCATTGCACTTAACCTTGTGTACATCAGTCTTCCCTCTAGTTTCCCATCTGAGGGCAAATTCTATTTCACTACAGTAGGCAGAATAATGACCCTCCAAAGAGGTCCACATGCTAATCCCTGGAATCTATGAATATGTTACCTTATATGGCAAAAGGGATTTTGAAGATGTGATTAAATTAAAAACCTTGAAATGGGGAGATGGTATTGGACTGTCTGAGTCGGCCCAACTCCTTAAAACTGGAGAATCTTTTTTGGCTCTGGTCCGAGGAAATGTGACTATGGTAGGAAGGTCAGAAAGATTTCATGTGAAAAAGATTATACCCACCATTGCTAGAATGGGTGGGCTCTAGAAGCTGGAAAACCCAAGAAAACAGATTCTCCTACAGAGAATCACAATGACTCCTGATCTTTGCACACTTTTATTGGTTTTCCAAAAAACTGAACCAACAGAGAGAGAGGGAGAGGAGAGATTTGTTTTAAGGAATTGGCTCATGAGATTGCAGAGGTACAGGAAAGTTGCAGTTTGAGACAAAGACAGTCTGGAGCAGAATTCCTTCTTTAGGGATTGCAGTCCTTTCTCTTAAGCCTTCTGCTGATTGGATGAGGCCCACCTACATTGTGGAGAGTAACCTGCTTTACTCAAAGTCTACTGATCTACATGTTAATCTCACCCAAAAAACACCTTCACAGAAACATCCAGAATAATGTTTGATCAAATATCCGAGCACTGTGGCCCAACCAAGTTGTCACATAAAATTAACCATCATACCCACTAAGACCTACGTTAGATTTCTGACATACAGAGTCATAGATAATAAATATGTGTTGTTTTAGGCCACTAAATTTGTGATAACTTGTTACTGTAGCAATCAGGAACTAATACATTCACCTTCTACCTATTATAAGGATTGCCATCAACTGTAATGCTAGTCATTTCCTATTGAGGACTTGGTCATCTGTCCCACAGTTTTGGTGCATTTCCCTAGTTCCATCATCAGGGATGGATTCCAATTCTGACATAGATTACCAACCCAAACTCAGCCACATCTCCTGGACCTCCTCAACGTTAACAACCTTCATCCCATTCCGATTCAGCCATCCACTCACATTATTGCATCCTGGCTCTTGACATTGCTCCATTATTTTCACTACCTATCTTTTCAGCCGTCACCCCCTCACTTACACCTTACCAGATCTTCATTGACATAGTGACTCCAGGTCCTTGCACCTCTCTCAATCCAGATGTCCCAACCCCTCCTCACTTCATTTTTTCCCCTCCTCACCCTGGGCGTCCTGGTTGATGACTGGTACTACTGTATCACCAATGTTATTACTTCTCTGACACAGCAGGGTTCTTCTGAGCTAACACACACCTCAGCTAATACACCTAGTCCCTGCTTACTGGTAACTATCTACAAAAATATAAAGTTAAAAAAAAACAGAGAGTGGCATGGACATATATACACTACCAAATGTAAAATAGATAGCTAGTGGGAAGCAGCGGCATAGCACAGGGAAATCAGCTCGGTGCTTTGTGACCACCTAGAAGGGTGGGATAGGGAGGGTGGGAGGGAGACACAAGAGGGAGGAGATGTGGGGATACATGTATATGTATAGCTGATTCACTTTGTTATAAAGCAGAAACTAACACACCATTGCAAAGCAATTATACTCCAATAAAGATGTTTAAGAAAAAAGTTCACCAGTTACATCATTTTTTTTTAAAGATTTCTTTTTGATGTGGACCATTTTTAAAGTCTCTACTGAATTTGTTACAATATTGCTTCTGTTTGTTTTTTTTTTTTTTAATGTCTTGATTTTTTGGCCGTGAGCCATGTGGGAATCTTAGCTCCCCGACCAGGGATCGAACCCATACCCCCTGCATTGGAAGGTGAAGTCTTAACCACTGGACCACCAGAGAAGTCCCCACCGGTTACATCTTGATTTTTAACTACAATAGTTTATTGTTATATTATCCTTAATTTTGAGACAATGCTGCTTGCTTTACTTGTTTGCTTTGAGAAATTTTATTTCCTCATTGTTTGTTACAGGAAGTTCAATTTGAATTAACTCATCAAACTGTAACTGATCTTATTGTAATTAATTCAACAAGTATAAAGGACTCTTCAGATTCTCTTGGAGTTAGGAAAAATACATCTATTGTCTTCCTTTCATGGGCTATGATTGTAAAATAAATCGAGATTTTTATCAGAAAAACAAACAAACAACAAAAAACCATTTAGCCACAGCTATGTAAATTAAATATATCAGCAAACTATAAACCAAAGAATGAATGAAATTTCTACTAATTACATCATCAGAGGGACTGGATTGGGATATACATTTTTGTGGAGATGCTACATAGTATACCTTCTTAAATAAAATAGGGTAGGTGGCCCCCCAAGAGTTAGGGAAAGAAGTTGACTCTAATGTTCACTATCTGGCTTCACAAATTCCTCCCCCCCTTAACTTCTTCATCAGTCTATATCCATTGAGAATACAACTCACAGCATGTAACATGTCAGGAATTAGAGAAGATCTTGTATTCTCAGATGATTAGTCACTACCTGTCTTACAGAGCTCTCAAGTGTGAAGATGGTAACAAGAAGTCCAACTGGGGGTCTTTGAAAAATACACTGCCCCACAGGGAAGGAACGTTACCCTGACAACTCAGGAAAAGATAATTCTGCAACTGCTTTCCTGCAAGAAACAGAAAGATTGAAGCCCTCTGCTTAATTCCATCCAAAGTTTGAAGGGGACATGGCCTCTAAGAAACCTAAGCAGAGATAAAGGCAGAAATGCAAAGCGAGCTCGGGGCAATAATTTCCCCCATCCATCAACCCCAGGGGCTGTTCCAAACCTTTATGTAGTCATAACTCTAGTTTCACCAGCTTGGATACAGGCAATATCACACATATGTACTCCAGGGTAAAACAACTCTAATCCATTACAGACTGTATTAGCAGGAAGTCTCTCCCTTGAATACCCTCTCCTGGTACGACTCCCCAGCAGTGACGTACCTCTGTTCAAGCAATTGTTCTTTCTGTAAGCCACTGGATGTAGAAAGGTGTTCCCTCTGGACTAAGGGAATCCTCACTCATGGTCCAGTATGCTGGCTGCTCCAGAGAGGGCTTCGTCGCCAGTGCTTTGTTGCCCTGCAGCCACCGCAAAGGGAAGGCCCATTGTTCTTGACTAATTCTTTCTCATGCAGTTGGTTTCTGCTAACCTAACCCACCACTTGCTGCCCCCCCCAACCCTATTCTGCCTCGGGAGTGGGGGTACCACTCCCATCAATACATCGCCATCTCCCTTTCTCATTCCAGTCCTGCCTCCATGTAGCCAGGGCCATTCACCTCCACCCCTGAGGCTGATCCAGGCCTCCCCTTGTTCTGAGGCCAGAGCAAACAGAATTTTGTCCTTGGACAGAGGAAGAAGTCATTGTTCACTTTCTCCTTTTAAAAAAAAAAGAAACCCGCAAAAGCTCAACAGTCTTCCCCAAGATTAACCTCTTTGTCAGTTGAATGACAATAGTAGCATTCATTTCCTTCGGTGAAAACACTATCCCAATCACAAGATATGGTCTGATTTCATGAGCACAACAAGATGAGAGCAAAATAATATGATAATAGTATGTTTTCCAAAGTCTGATCTATGGTTACTTTGCTAAATTTTAATCAATGTTTTTCTTGGAATCAAAAAGATAAAAAACAAAATAAAAATAAGGTGACTGAGCTCAGTGCCTGCATGTGGATTGTTCACATCTAGAAAGGTGTCTTTTCCTTAAGGCTGAGTAAATTAAAAATAAACAGAAGAATAAATAAACATGGGCTCTATGAAAAGAAGTCTGCATCCCAAGGGATGAGAAGCAATAATCGGAGGAGTTGGCTGATAAGCTTTGATATGAAAAAGATTCGCTTCAGGAGATAGAGGGAAATAGTTTGTGATATTTGCTTCCTGTTTTCAGTATGTTTTTTAAAAAATACAGGTAGCTGTTAAAGAAGAAGAAACTGCTTATGAGAACAGACTGTGTGATAAATAGCTTGGTTTAATGACCATTTATAAAGTCAGGCTATTTTTCTACTCCTTCATTGCCCTTTCTTCAGTCTTGTTTCCTGGGTTTGTTTCTCCTTTCCACGTTTAAAAAGCTGGGGGGCCCCAGGGCTCAGTCAGACACGCTTTTCCCATCAAAACTCTCCTTGGTGATCTTATCTAGTCTCACAACTTCAAATATCCTGAAACGGTGCTCACTCCCAGGTTTGTATCTCCCAGCCTGACCCGCTCCTCTGAACGTCAGCTCACCTATCTGACTATATATAATCCGTCTCCACTGGATATTGAATAAGCATCTCAAGCTGACCATGTCCAGACTGTAACTGTGTTTCCAGTCCACCTTAATGCTCTCTGTCTTAATAAATGGCAACTCTGTTCTGTCAGTTGCTCAAGCCAAAAACCTAGAAGGGATCTGTGTTGCCTCACTTTCCCTCACACCTCACATCCCAGAAGACCTGCTGATGCTATCAAAATGTATCTCTGGTCTGACCACTGGAAGTGGTATCTCCACTTCAAACCACCCACGAAGGGGGTACCTTAACCCAAGCCACATTATTTCTTCTTGGCTACAATAGCCGACTTCCAGTAATTTTCGTGCTTTTACATTTTCCTTTTTTATAGTCTACCCTCCGCACAGCCTGCTTGAGTAATCTTTACAAAAGGTGAATCAGATCATTTCACCCCCCAGTGCTTCCTCCCACATTTAGAATGTAAGTTAAAGTCTTTCCTGTGACCTTCTGTGCCTGCTTGCCTCACCAGTGCTAGTTCCTACCGCTCCCTCTGTTATTCACCTCTTTTGATGCTTGTCTTTGCATTTTCTGAACAAATCAAGGTTGTTCTTACCTACCTCAGAGCCTTTTCCCTTGCTGTTTTCCCTTTGCCGGGAAAGCTTTCCTTCATGATCTTCAGGTGGCTTACTTCTTTGCTGCACGCAAGTCAGAGCCTTTCCGTGAAAAGCTTTACCTTCTTCCCTCATCATTCTCCATCACTTTACCCAGCTTTACTTTTCTTCACAACATGTCACTACCTATAATTTTATCATATATATATATATATATATATATATATATATATATATATGAGTTAACTTTTTTGTCTATCTTCTTCGCTAGCATGTAAAGTACATGAAGTTAGGGACACTGTCTTATTTACTATGGTCTTCCCAGAGCCTCTAACAGAAGCTGGTACATAGTAGTGTCTCAACAAATATTTGCTGAACGAATGAATGTACCAAGCTCTAGGAACACAAAGACAAATAAAAATTGCATCAGTTCTCAAGGATCTTAAATCAAGGAACAAGACACCCAAACCCGTTTTTCCTTAGCACTCTAGATAAAATTTTTTACAGAGGAGGGACAAGTAGCACAGCCCGGGGGTAAGGGAAGGTTTTCTAGAAGACATGGCACAGGACCTTAAAGGAGGAGTAAAGTTAATTAGTCAAAGAAGAAATTCAAGTCATTTCAGGTCAAGGAAACAACATAAGCAAAGGCACGTAGGTGTTTGCACAGAACTACAGGATGCTCAGTAATTAAAGCAAAGTGTGAGACAAAGGACAGCAGGATAGAAGGCTGGAGAGGTAGGAGCTGGAATTTGAATGGCTTTATCTCTCATGGCAAAAAGCTTAGACTGTATAGTATAGAAAATGGAAAGCCATTACAGGATTTTAAGAGATAGAGCAATATGGTCAGGTATGCATTTTAAATACATTACTGTCAAAATAAATAAATAAATTACTGTCAGAATTATGGAAGATGAATCTGAGCACGTGGTAGCCTATGGGGGAAATGCAAATGTACAAACTAGGCAGTAGTAATAGGATAGGAATTTATAGTGTCAACACTTGGTGACTGATGAAAAGGGGCAGGGGAGTGAGAAAGGAGGAGGAATGGAAGGTGAATTTCTGACTTTCAGTTGGATTTGCTGGAGCCATAGCATTGCTATTTATTGAAATATAGCTTATATGAGTAACAGGAATAAGAAGGAAAAGAGTTCAGTTTAAGACATGGTAAGTTTTAGCACTCAATGGACTTCCAACTGAATTTGTTCAGAATGCAGTTGTAGATACAGATCTGACACTCAGGGGTCAGCCCAAGACTGGTCATATATTTTTTAGCAGCTTTATTGTGGTATAATTCGCTTATGTAAAATTTATCCATTTTAAAGTGTGCAATTCAGTGGCTTTTAGTATTTTCACAGAATTATGCAACCGCCACCACAGTTTTAGAACATTTCATCACCCAACAAGAAAACTGTACATTAGCAAGCACCCTCCGTTCTCCTTCAACTCGCATTCCCCGCCACCTCAGTCCTAGGCAACCACTAATTTACTTTCTGTTTCTATGAACTTGCCTATTCTAGACTTTTCATATAAATGGAATCATGCAATATGTGGTCTTCTATATCTGACTTCTTTCACTTAGCGTAGTGTTTTCAATGATTTTTGAAGTGATGAAATGAAACAATGTATTAGTACTTTGTTCCTTTTTATTGCTGAATGATATTACACTGTATTTATATACCACATTTTGTTCATCCATTTACCAGTTGCTGGACATGTGGATTGTTTCCATGTTTTGGTCATTATGAATAATGCTGCTATGAACAGTTACATACAAATGTTTGTGTGGACATATGTTTTCATTTCCTTTGAGTAAATACCCAGGAATGCAATTGCAGTGTCATGTGGTAACTCTGTGTTTAACTTTTTGAGGAGCTGCCATACTGTTTTCCAAAGTGGCTGTACCATTTTACATTCCTACCATCAGTGTATGAGAATTCCCATTTCTCCACATCCTGGCAAACACTTGGTACTATCTTTTTTGTTTGTTTCATTGACATATAGTTGATATACAATATTATATGTTACAGGTGTATAATATAGTGATTCACAGTTTATTAAAGTTATACTTCTTTTATAGTTATTATAAAATATTGGCTATATACCCTATACTGTACAGTATATCCTTGTAGCTTATTTTACACCTAATAGTTTGTACCTCTTACTCCCCTACTCTTATATTGCCCCTCCCCCTTATACTATCTGTTTTTTTGATCATAGCCATCCTGGTGGGCATAAGGTGGTATCAAACTATGGTTTTTTGTTTGTTTGTTTGTTTTTTTAAACAGAGAACAGGAGTATTTATTTATTTATTTTAGAATTTATTTATTTATTTTGGGCTGTGTTGGGTCTTTGTTTCTGTGCGAGGGCTTTCTCTAGTTGTGGCAAGCGGGGGCCACTCTTCATCGCGGTGCACGGGCCTCTCACTGTCGCGGCCTCTCTTATTGCAGAGCACAGGCTCCAGATGCGCAGGCTCAGTAGTTGTGGCTCATGGACCTAGTTGCTCTGCGGTATGTGGGATCCTCCCAGACCAGGGCTCGAACCCCTGTCCCCTGCATTAGCAGGCAGATTCTCAACCACTGTGCCACCAGGGAAGCCCCCAAACTATGGTTTTGATTTGCATTTCCCTGATGGCTAATGACACTGAGCTTTTTTTCATGTGGTTATTGATCATTTATATATCTTTGTAGAGATGACTATGTATACACTTTGCCCATTTTTAAATTGGGTTATTTCTCTTTTTACTATTGAGGTGTAAGTTATATATTCCAGATACAACTCCATTATATATATGATTGTTCATATAATTTTGAGAGCCATCTGTTCATAAATAAAGTGAAAAGAGTAGTTATGACTGCTCAAGGAAGTTACATACAGTAAGAAGTGCAGAAACTGAATGATACCCAGGTGAAACAACACAATTTAGGAATTGAGGAGAAGAGAAATCATAGAAATATAATGAAGGAATAGCCAGAGAGGGAGGAGAAAGCATCCCAGGGAAGTTGAAAAAATAGAATTTAAGAAGTGAGTTGTCAACACCATTGGATGCAGCCAAGGAGTGTAGTAAGATGGAGATTGAAAACTGTAGATGGGAATGATCAATTGGAAGCCACTGGTGACCTTTGTCAGAGCAGTGTAGTGGTGAGGACAGAAGGCAAGTTGTGATGGACCGAGGGGATCATAGGTAGTAAGGAAGTGCGTGCAGGAAGCAGAGACCACACTTTCAAGAAGTCCGGCTAAAAAGAGATCAAAAGAAATTGGAAGGTAGTTAAACAGGAGAAAAGGATTGGGAGAAACTTAAGTATGCTTATAAGAGGAGGACAAAAAGTTGATGGAGAGAGAGCTGTTTGATATGGAGTAAAGAGATATTATTTGTGGAGCAACATTTGACTGTTGGGGAGATGATCAGTCGCAAAGATGGAGTTATTTGTCTTGTACTGGAGGAGAGACCCCTCTTCCCTAACGTGAAAGGGAGAAGGTAAACGTCGCTATTGAATCAGTCAGAACTGTTGTTTGTTTGTCTTACTGTTACTCATGGAAACTCAATTCAGCAGCGGTAGAAATAAGTAGTGCTCATCAATATCTAGTTTTCTTCCCCTCCTTGTTCATGGAAGACTTTCTAGTCTAGTCCCCTTGCAGTTCAGCAGGATCATATATCCTTTCTGCCTAATGTAGTGTGAACAGAAGAAATGAGCCACTTCCAGGTTTAGGCAATGTAAAGCCCACATAGCATATTTAAAACCTGTTTCTCCCCATGATGTTGTGATACTGGAGGAAACCTCAGGTAGAGATGGTGAAGCCAGAAGATCAAGGTAGCTTGGATTCTGAGAGGTCAAATAGAGGACACTGGTTCTGGAACAACAGTAGACAGTGTGAGGGTGAGAAATAAACTTTTATTGCATTCAGCCACTGAGATCTGAGTGTTGTTACAACACCATAATTTAGTCTATCCTGATTAAATCCTAGCCTAAGGAAAATTTAGAATATATTGGCAATCAAGAAGAAGTTGAAAAACTTCACTAAGGGAAGGATAGAGATGCAACTGGGCAACAAGAACCAGTATTTCAAACTGAGTTCAGCAGGGTAGAGGTGTATGAACCTTCAACAGGGAAGCCACTGCAAGAAGGACCAATAAGATATTTGGTAACGGTAATGCAATCTGCCCCAGAAGATTTAGGAATTGTGAGTGCAAATGTGTTGAATGCGTCATCTGCAACGGTATTGCAGGGTGATGTCAGGACAGAGATAAAATAAAGACTGATACCTATGTCTTTGTTGAAAATGTAAGAGTGACTGGGAATTTGTGAGATCGCAGATGAAAAGGGATAAAGAGTAACTTCATTGGGTGACATAAACCTTAACCGATGAGGAGTTGTACACAAGACTAAGAGAGTAATGGTTCAGAAGCACCGCTGTTGATCTAGAAGAAGGTAGTCCTCAACTCCAGACCTTGGAGAATGTGGATATATAGGGATGGGGCCTTAGGGGAAATGGTGTTTCCTTTAAGATTTCATTTAAGATAAGATTGTGAAAGATACAGGAAAATATATTTGCCAAAGATTGTAGATTGAAAGGGCAAAATTGAAACTAGAACAAAGCAGGCTACTTTGGTGACAGTTAATAACAAACTTGACACTGCACAAAATTGCATCCTTGACAAAGAAGCAGACGAGAAACAATTGCACAACTTGCAGGGAAAAAAATGTCCTGAATATGAAAAAAGAAGTCTAATCTTTGAATAACAGATGTTTCTAAAGAATGCTTACTGTTAATCATAAGTGAGACATATGTAAAACTCCTAGTGAGTGCTTGAAAAATAGCAGGCATTATTAATATTTTCATAAAAGAACACTGAACAACTGTGATTTTACTGCACAAAAGTCTGTGCAAACCTTAGCATGATTTTGAACTGAGGCAGGTGAAGTTCAAGCTGATGGAGATGATGGAATTTCAGACAAAACAAGTAGCTACTGAGGATTCTAAATTTCTACCTGAAGTTAAGAAACTGAAGAAAATTCCTTCTCAAATCCTTACTATTATAACCCATGATAATGTTTTCTCCAAGATTCCTTCTGTTCTCATGCATATTGCAGGCCACTATAATCAGTGAGAATAACTACTGTTCACCCTTTTTTAGCACTTTTTCTAAGAAAAGTGTAATTTTTTTTTTTTTTTTTTGCGGTACGCGGGCCTCTCACTGCTGTGGCCTCTCCCGTTGCGGAGCACAGGCTCCGGACGCGCAGGCTCAGAGGCCATGGCTCACCGGCCCAGTCGCTCCGTGGCATGTGGGATCTTCCTGGACCGGGGCACGAACCCGTGTTCCCCTGCATCGGCAGGTGGATTCCCAACCACAGCGCCACCAGGGAAGCCTGAGAAGTGTAATTTTTAAAGGCAATGTTAAAAAGAATGCCATGAGTAATTTACCACTTTTTCACTCATGCATTTGAGGATTGGGGTTTAAAAAATTGTGAGGTAGGGCTTTCTTATCAATGACTGTAACCTGATAGTTAGTGGGTGATGAAAATTTTAAGCAAAAAAATATTTTATAGCTTTCAATACATAAAGAAATGTTTCCTTTTTGAATATGACCAAAACTTCAAAACAGGATAAAGAAAAAATTTCTTGTATGAAAACAGATAATTATGTGGAGATGAAATGGGTAGGTTTGGTTCCTGGTGAAATCAATAAAAAAAGAACTGAGCCTAGATATATCTTTAATAAGACATCAACTTTCAACAATAAAAATAGTAAAAGTATACAAATAGGTGAATAAATATAAAGTAGATTGCTTGTTTTACTAAGCATAATACCCTCCAGGTCCATTCATGTTTTCACAAATGGCAAGATTTCATTATTTTTTATGGCAGACTAGTATTCTATTGTGTGTGTGTGTGTGTGTGAGAGAGAGAGATGCTTAGTGAAATAAGTCAGACAGAGAAGGACAAATACTGTATGCTTTCACTTACATGTGGAATCTAAAAAACAAAACAAACAAATATAACAAAATAGAAAAAGACTCACAGATACAGAGAACAAGCTTGTGGTTACCACAGGGGAGGGAGAGGAGAAGGGGTGAAATAGGTGAAGGGGATTAAGAGGTGCAAGCTAGCGGTTATAAAATAAATAAGTCACAGAGATGTAATGTTTACCAAAGGGAATATAGTCAATATTTTATAATAACTTTGTATGGTGTGTAATCTATGGAAATATCGAATCACAGTTGTACACCTGAAACTAATATAGTCAATTATACCTCAATAAATAAAGGAAGGAAGGAAACTTAACACTATCACTTAACACTATCACTTAACACTATAACAAAAACAAACAAAAAGTAGATTGCTTATAAAGGAACAA
Source organism: Phocoena sinus (assembly GCF_008692025.1). Taxonomy (NCBI): domain Eukaryota; kingdom Metazoa; phylum Chordata; class Mammalia; order Artiodactyla; family Phocoenidae; genus Phocoena; species Phocoena sinus. The sequence goes on from NC_045771.1 coordinate 59,287,393, forward strand.
AAAACTTGGTGGGCTCCCATTTCTCCATGATGTTCAGTATTAGAAAAAGACTTATGGAATATTTTGGAGAAAATTACCCAAGAATATTATTTTTAATGTGTGATGACAATTAAAAATAGTGTCCAATATTTGAGTTCATAGAAAATATGCTAAAACGTGCCCTGTCTACAAAATTTACTAGACACATGACTATTAACTGGATCATGGTATGTATTCATAAAACAATGTTATTTTTGTTTTCAAGTGTCTTTTTAAATTATTCAGAGGGTCTAGTTTCTCCCCTACTGTGGGAGGAAAACTCAAGTGGGTCTGTGTCTTCTCTGGTAACTCTTAGGTACAAAAAAGTTACATAGTCACTTTAAGTCTCACAAGTCAGTCTCAATTCAAAAGTTGAACATTCAGGGCTAATAATTCAAACTTTAGTTTCTGCTGTACAGTGAAGTCAATCAGCTGTCTGTATACCTGTATCCCCTCCCTCTTGGACCTCCCTCCCCCACCCCATCCCACCCATCTAGGTCGTCACAGAGCACCAACCTAAGCTTCCTGTGCTTTATAGCAGGTTCCCACTAGCTATCTATTTTACACATGGTAGTGTATATATGTCAATCCTAATCTCCCAATTCATCCCACCCTCCCTTTCCCCCTCCCTGTGTCCACATGTCCATTCTCTACGTCTACGTCTCTATTCCTGCCCTGCAAATAGGTTCATCTGTACCATTTTTCTAGATTCCACATATATGCATTAATATACGATATTTGTTTTTCTCTTTCTGGCTTACTTCACTCTGTATGACAGATGCTGGGTCTATCCACATCTCTACAAATGACCCAATTTTGTTCCTTTTTTTGGCTGAGTAATATTCCATTGTATATATGTACCACATTGTCTTTATCCATTCATCTGTTGTTGGACATTTAGGTTGTTTCCACATCCTGGCTATTGTAAATAGTGCTGCTATGAATATTGGAGCACATGTATCTTTTCAAATTAGTGTTTTCATTTTCTTTGGATATATACCCAGGAGTGGAATTACTGGATCATATGGTAGTTCTATTTTTACTTTTTTGAGGAACCTCCATACTGTTTTCCATAAAGTCTGAACCAATTTACATTCCCTCCAATGGTGTTAATTATAGTTTGCTTGGCTATCGGGTAAGATAAGTACACCTTCTTCATCATTCTTCTTTCCTTCTCATTCTTTTACTTTTTTTTTTACAAAATTGATTTGTTCTTTACTCTTTGAAAATTATGTAAAAAATGTTTGAATTACATTGTATTTATAGGTTAATTCAGGAAGAATTTCCATCCTTATGCTATTGAATCTTTCTATCCACAAACATAGCAGAACTTTCCATTTAAGTCCTTTGCCTTCAGTAAAGTTTTTATCATTTTCTCCACAAAGATCTTGTTTATATCCTAAAAAATAAATATGGAAAACACAAACAATTCAATGAAAAATGGGCAGAGGCTATGAATAGTCAATTCATACAAGTGGAAATCTTGTTGCCCCTATAGACATATGAGAAAACACTACTGATAACCAGGGGAATGCAGATTAAATCAAAATATCACTTCATACCATCTAATTGGCAAACATTAAACAGTGTGACAATACAAAGTGTTGGAAATGATGCTGAACCTTTAAACTGTACCGATTGACATTTGAATTGACACAACCACTGATGAGTATAATTTAATATAATTGAAAATGTTTGTATACTACTACCCACTAATTCGGTTTCTCTCTCTAAAGAAACTCCTGCATGATTTGAAAGGTATTTGTTATTATGAAAAAGCTAAAACAACTTAACTGTCTTTAGTAGAGGAATGGCTAAACTGTAGTTTAATTATGCAATGTAATTCTGTTTAGCAGTTGAAATGAAAAAATCAGCTCTCTGCTCAAAAACATAATGTGGCTGGTAAAAACAGGTTGCAAAAGTGAGTACAACTTACATGGTTTTTAAGAACACAAAATAATGGTATATACGTTACTTATGGATGCATATGTGAGTAATAAAAGAACAAAAATTTAAAGGGAATGACAAAGTCAACTTTAGAATAATAATTATCTCTGAGGAGAAAGAAAGGGAGGGAATAAAAGAGAAATGGGCTGGTTTTTTCCTGTAAAATTTTATCTTGGAAAACCAAAGAGAATATGTCAAAGATTAATATCTGTCAAATATGGGTACTCGTATATAGATGTCTGTTATATTTTCTGAGATTTTCTGTATTTTTTTAATTCTTTCATAATTTGTAAAAAATCTTAGATTTAGTGCTGATGTAATAACAGATATTTAGATGTAGTAACACAGTAGATTTCTAACCTAACTGCATTTTACATATAAACACAAAATACTTTTGAATTGTAAATAAATACAGAAATTTCCAGAAATGCAACTATGCTACAAATCAAGGCAAAACCAGACCAAGATTTATTTTCTCATTTTGGAATACCATTCATTATGGCAATGACATCTGTGGTATTTGAATTACAATAGAAAACACCTGTGTCAGTTCAGTGATGTAGCTGCTAGGAGTCTACATATGGATTCAAGCAAATAAGCATTTCATTGTGTCATCTAGTATAGTCAATAACACATTAAAATTTACACTATATCATTGCAATTTATATTATTTGTGGCAATCATAACTATGTAGCTAAAATTATTAGAAACTACTTTCATTCTGCCTTTACATGTTAGCTAGGCATTGGGTTTATTTTTAAAAGATTATGTATGAAGGTAGGTGATATTATTTCTCGACTTCATCGCGGAATAGGAAAGGCATGCCTGAAAGGGTTGAGAGCACTGGTCTGGGCTCGTCCTCCATCTCCCCACTGACCTCCCCACTTACACACAGGCTCTGTGAGAAATCAAGTTAATTAGGACAGGGAGGGAGGCAGGGCGGGCTTAGGGATGAAGTAAAGTTGTGGATTCCCTGAGTCTGGGAAGATGGAGAGGTGACAGTTTCTACAGAGACCTGCCCCCACTCTCACGTAGCTTTTGAGGTGACAGAACTGTGAGGGAATGTGGATACTTTGAAGAGGATGCCTCTGAGGGCCAACTCTTAGAATGTAGGGAGTAGCAAAGCCCAGCAGAGGGAGCCACAGGATGACTGATCTCAGATGATCAGCCAAGCCAACAAATGGGCACTTGGAAGCAGTTTAATTTTATTTGGGAAAAGAAGTAAGGAAATATGAGGTCTCATAACTAGGATTCATGAAATTGATTCTCTCTGTTGGAGGGTAATGAATGGATACTATCATACAGTACAGAAGAACAGAAAAAATTGAACGTTGACTGGCACTGTGCCCCTACATTCCTGGCTTCAGGAGTATCACAGTACCATTTCTGTGGCCAGCATCCACTCTTTCTGTGCAATTCTTATCCTATGTCCCCTTTTCATCATATTCTCAGTGCAACCAAATCTCTGTCTCCTTTGCCCACAGATTAAATCTGGAAAGTTCTTGTTCTTTATCAGGCAATGAAAATGAAAAATTTTCTCCATCTAATTTGCAACCATTTCAGACTAGTTCTGGAGTCCATCTTGCATAAATTAGAAGGTTCATGAAGGGCCTTCTCTCACTAAAATTTACTTTACCCCAGAAATAATTTACCCGTCTTCCCTAAAATGAAAATTGCTACAAATTTTGTGGGGGCATAGTTTACAGAAATGTAAAGAAAACTTTTAAGAGAAACAGACCATGTTCCTACATGAAAAGACTCTCTATGCTATAGGAATATCAATTCTTCCTAAATCGGTAAGTACACCACAATAAGTTCCACATGAATTAAATGTTAAACATTTTTTAAAATCTATTAAAAATCCAATTATAATCAATCTGGATAAGTTAGGAAACCTCTGAGAGGAGTAGGACATTCTAATACCAAAAACAAAAGCAAAAACAAAGGGAGAATTTGACCATATAAAATTTACATTATTGTATTAAAGAAAAATCAAAATAAACTGGATAAAAAATGTATACCAATTATGAGAGCATAGGCTTAAATATTATTTTAATGAATGACACATATAAATGTAAACAAAGCAGAAAGGCTTCAGAGTATAAAAGGACAAAAATTTGGACAATAACTAAAGAGGAAATGCTACTAGTTAATAATTACAGACAAAGTGTTCAAACTCTAATAAACAAATCAATTCAAATGAAAAGAAAAAGAGAACATTTTTTACTTCCAAATAGCAAACATATTTTTAAAATTGTGTGACTACCTACTGGTGAGTAAAATAGCACTCATGCATCAATGAGAGATGTATATAAATATAGAGATATAGATAAATATAACTTTCCTCAATTATTCATAAAGACCCTTAAAATAGCTCAGATATTTCAGCTTAATGACTCTATTTTGGGGGAATTTATGCTAAGGAAATAATCCAAAGATTTACATACAAATGTATCAATTGTAGCATTAGTCATAAGATCAAAACTTTGGAAAAAAGTCTTCACATCCATCAGGAGGGTAAACTCACTATGGAATATTATGTCATTATTTTTAAATGATATTTTAAATGATAATATAACAATATGGAAATGCTTTATAATAGTAAATAAAAAGCAATATTTGTTTAATAAAAATATTAAAATATGTCTAACCTAATTGTTAATTAGGGAAATAAATATTCAAACAATGAGATATCACTATGCACCCATCTGACTGACTAAAATTAAATAGAATGAAAATACCAAATGTTGATAAGAACCCTCACACATGGCTTATGGGAGTGTAGACTGATACAACACCTATCTGATACCATCTAATGACGCTGAAGATAAGCACACCCGATGACCCAGCAATTCCACTCATAGGTATAGAACCCCGTGAACACTGCCCATGAGCACCAGGGTACAAGAATGTACAAGAATACTCATGGCAGCAGTGTTTGGAATAGTCTGAAACTGTAAATGTCTGTCACTAGTAGTATTACTTGTACTGTGAGATAGAACACAATAAAATGAACAAACAAGAGCTAGACATCGCAACATAGATCATTTTCACAAACAGTGTTGAGTGAAAGAAGCAAGTCATGAAAGAATATGTGTTGATTATTACATTTATATAAAGTTGGAAAATAAGTGAAACTAAACTATCTTGTTTCGAGGTATATACAAGGGTGGTAAAACTATAAAGAAATTCAAGGACATGATTATCATAAAAGTCAGAATAATATTACCTCCAGCAGGATGGTGGAGTTGTGAGGTGGAAGGATAGATTGGACAGTAGAGGGCTTTTCCGGGTCAGGGAGTGTTTGATTTCTGGACCTGGGATGTGATTACATCAGTGATAGCTTTACAATATTTTTTAAGCTGCACATACATATTTTTATATATTATGTAATGCATGTTATATATTATGGGTTGAATTGTATTGCCTCCCTTCCCCCCAAAAGAAGATATGTTGAAGTCCTAATCCCCTGCAACTCAGCATGTGACCTTGTTTGGATATAGGGTTGTTGCAGCTGTAATTAGTTAAGATGAGTAGAGCAGGATGGGCCCCTAATGCAGTATGATTGGTGTCATAAGAAGGCAGCCATGTGAAGACACAGATACACAGAGAGAACCATGTGAAGATAGAGGCAGTCCTTGGAGTGATACATCTACAAGCCAAGGAACACCAAGGATTGATGGACATCACCAGAAGCTAGGGGGCAGGCATGAGACAGATTCTCCTTTAAAACCCTCAGAAGTAGCCACTGTCATCAACACTGTAATTTCACTACCAATCTCTAGAACCGTGAACAAATTCCTGTTGTTTGCGGTACTACTTTGCGGTACTTTGTTACGTCAGCTCTAGGAAACTAATACACTGCATTTTCACATTAAAAAAAATATTCTTTTAAGTTCCCAAGAACTTATGTTTATGGTCTCTAATTTCTTGAATGAATCACAAAATCTAAAATAGAAAAGTAGTCAAATCATCCTGCTTTATGTAGTCCCTGGAAAAGTTACACTCAAAGCCACAATTCAAATATAAAAATAAGGCTCTCCTATTCAGAAAAGGAAACTACGCAGTATATCTAGTTGTAGCAAGAGGTCAGGGATCCATTGTAAATGTCCAAATACATTAAAAAATAAAGGACGTGGTTACTTCCAAGTTGGCCTATAAAATTTTCATCCTGACCCTTTGATTCCCTTTCTTACTGGAAATTCTCCAGCATCTGAAGTGACCCTGCATTAGCTTCTGGGAAGACATTCTTATTCATCGCATTTCACTCCAGAGCAAAGAAGTGCTGACCTGAAGGGAGATGTGACCCAGAACTTCTCCAGGGCGGAATACTGATGAACACAGATGGCAGATTGTTGTGAGGGATGATTTTTACTTATAATTCTGCTTTCTGAAAGTTAGGAGCAGAGATAGGCTCTGAGTTTACAGAGCAATGTGCTTTCAGAAACCTCACTGAGGGGTGGCTTTTTTATGGCACCAAGTAAGCTTGTAGGAGTATTGCCTTTCTTAAATGTGTTCCATATGATCAGAGGGTGCCATAAAAAAGGGCATAAAGGAGCAACACACAGAGAACAGATTTTTTAAATTAACAAAATGCAACGTTATTTCTCTGTTACTTTCAAGTTTTCAAATATCCAAAGAGAGCAAAGTACAGAAAAAATTTTTTTAGGAAAATAATGACGTAGAATAGCACAATGGTGAGAGATTTTGAAGCCAGGCTGTCTGCTTTCAAACCTCTGTTCTATTGCTTCTTAGCTTGGTATATTTATTAGTCTAAAAACAATTTCTTCATCTGTAAAATTAGGGAAAAAATGCACCTCCTGCAAAGTGTTGCTAGGAAGATTCCATGAGGCAATATGTGAAAAGCATTTAGCTCAGAATGTTGTACATGGCAAGTGCTTAATAAATATTAGTTGCTGGCATAATAATAATAATGATAATAATAAAAGTATTTCCAGATTTATACTTGAAGTCACTATAAAAATTTCCAGTAGAATTGATCACAGAATAGGCCCCCTGGGGTCACTTAGCTCACCCCAATTAAACTGGGCTGAGAAGGAAAATTTCAGCTTCTCAAGTTGACCATTCTAGTACTTAACTTCCCTATCAAAAAATAAAATTCACTCAGTTTCCTGGTCTGTTAGTTAAGTGGGTTGGATTAAATAATTTCTAAGGAGATTTCCAAGCACTAATAATCTGTATTTCTAAACAGCATTTGTCAACCATAAATTGGACATGTTACATACAGTCTTTAATTGTCTTTCTTTTAATGAGTATTTTGTTTTACTAGCTTCTATCCCTTTCCTTTCAAAATATGACCCTTAGTCTAGTTTGGTGGTCAAAGTGTTTTGTGTTTTTTGTTTTTGCCCCAGTTGTATTCCAAAGGAGCCTCACAGACTTCGGCAGATTAATATTGTCAGTGTTCAGTCAGAGGGCTGAGCAATTTCCATACCACTGAAGTTCCCTTGGACCAAACATTTAGGTTTAGTTCCCTTGAAAGAAAAGAAAAAGATGATTTTGAAGAAATCTCATCAAGAGACTGAAGACTTTTAAAGCCACATGTATGAACCTCAAAGATTGTGATATAAGCTTCATTTTTAATGATATTTGCTTGGTTATCGGAATCACTTTGTATTTCCAAATCCACCTAGGGGTAGGAACTATAACTCTTGAGAGTGCTCCAGCCTCCCAGCCGAAATCGTTTGCTCTCAGGCCCATTCTCCCATCACCTCAGTACATTTGCTGGTTATACAGGAGGTGGCGCTGTTGTTTCAAAGCAGTGGCTTCCATGGGGTCTAGAAATGGAACTTGGAAAGCTGGGTGGTATACAGCGGAAGAGGTTGAAAGGGAAGCAGCGAGAAAAGGCCTGTTTAATGAACCTTGTGGAAAATGATAAAATATGTTTAAATAATTGTCTTCCTCATTCTCCCTTTCTAGGGGCGAACGTGAACATGAAGACCAACAACCAGGATGAGGAGACGCCTTTGCACACGGCTGCCCACTTCGGCCTCCCGGAGCTGGTGGCCTTCTACGTGGAGCACGGGGCCATAGTGGACAGTGTGAACGCCCACATGGAGACCCCACTGGCTATCGCAACCTACTGGGCCCTCCGCTTTAAAGAGCAGGAGTTCAGCAGGGAGCATCACCTCATCTGCCGCATGCTGTTGGACTACAAAGCCGAGGTCAACGCCCGGGATGACGACTTTAAAACTCCGCTCCACAAGGCAGCCTGGAACTGTGACCACGTGCTCATGCACATGATGCTGGAAGCTGGCGCAGAAGCCAATCTCATGGATATCAATGGCTGTGCTGCCATCCAGTATGTGCTGAAAGTCACCTCCGTGAGACCTGCCGCCCAGCCTGAGATCTGCTACCAGCTGCTGTTGAACCATGGGGCGGCTCGAATATACCCTCCACAATTCCACAAGGTGAGGCTGTGTCCTAGAGTGCCAAGTGGAGAACTGGGTCGTCAGCAGGGTAATGGGGACGCAAAGGGTGGCTTGGTCTGAAATCTCCAAGTAACTCAAGCTTGTTTGAGGCTTGAGTCTTTGGGCTGCCTCTGATTCACAATCTGACATTCCATTTACACATATAACCCTAGCTATCTCGTCCTAGTCCAGATTTGTTTGAAATCTGGGGCTGAGAGCAAAGAAGGAGAGCAAGATAGTAGATAATTTTCCATGTCTTGTGTGAACACCAGTGAACTGGTAGTGGCTTCCTGGAGGGACTGAGTGAAAAAGATCAGAAGGCCACTTTACGTCTGCAGGAGAGGTGAATGGTGTGGACACAGGCACCCTCTTGCCGTCTCTTAAGCAGAATGTCTGCTCTAAAGATGATTGAGCCTGCTCTGGAATTAGTTTGTAGACATGAAAGGGCCACTCGGTTTTCTAGTTTAATGAAAGCTAACATTTATTAAGAACTAATAGTCATATTTATTAGAATGAATTCTATTTATTAAGCACACTGTTATAAGCATTTTACACTTCTTAATTTAATTTACTTAATTCTGTAACGATCTGATAAGGTAAATAACATCATCATCCCTATTCTATAGAGGAGGAAACTGAGGCACAGAATAGTTAAGTAATTTGTCTGACCTCACACAGAGGCAGTGCCAGTATTCAACCTTGGTTCATTTGGTGCTAGCGTTTAGCTTTATAGTATGACACTGCACAGCCTTTATTTTAGACAGTATTTAATGATAATCTCTAATGGGCTAGCAGGGACCAGATATTACCAATACTGGCATGACTAAGACGTGGTAATTATCCTCAATTAGCTTAGGATCTAGTGAGAGAGACAAACACATAAAGAGATAACTTTAATATTCCATGGTAAATGACAAGGTAGAGGAATAAAGGGTTCTCTAGGCACATGGAAGAGAGAGAGTCTTGCATTAGGTTGATGACGGTCATGAATTTGGAAACCAAAATGCGTTTCACCTTAAATAAAGAAATCAAATGATAATTTACCTAGGATTTCACTCATTAAAAAAAATTAATTAACATGCAGTAGAGGAGTTTTATGTATAAACCAGCTAACTAATATAGGGTCACAGAAAGCTAGTTGATAGAAGTTTTACTAAATTCGCAGCCAAGTTCTACCTCCTACCTTGGTAAAATGTCAGAGACTTGTCTGAAGTCCTGCAGTGTGAAGTTTAGTTGAAAGAAAAGTTCCACTAAAGAATTTAAGGGTAGTGCACTCAGAAAATTCCAGATAGACAACCCACAGAAAGTTCCAATGTAGACATGATGAGTTCAATGATTTATGTGATCTCAGTAAGGAATTTTCTCTTGATTGTCAGTGTTTTAATGGAAGATTAAGTAATTTTTTTCCTTAAAATTTTATGTAGTACTCATAATGTCCTGGAACTTTAATTTTATAGGAAATTTCAAAAGATTATGTTGATTAGGAATAGGATAACAAATAATAATGTTACAATAATGTCCTTTGTTGAGCTCTAAATAGGCTTATACATATTATTTAATTTTATTTTATAATAATCTCTGAGGTAGGCGCTGGCATTATCCTCATTTAAAAGGTGATAGAATTCAGATATTTTCCTAAAGTTACACAGAGTAAGTGGTCAAGCTCATTCATTCATTTATTTAACAAGTATTCACTGAGCACTACTTTGTGCAGGAACTGTTCTAGGAGTTAGAGATAGAGCAATGAACCAAACAAAGACCTTCATGGAAGACACTTTCTAGTGGGAGACAGGAAAAAAAACAAAACAACAAACTAATAAATACACTCTGATATGTTAAGTGCTATGGAGACAAGTAAAGCAAGGTAAAGATAATAATAGAATGTGGGCTTTCTTTGGTGTTTATGTATGTGTATGTATGTGTAAAACCAGTGTTTTACAAAGGCTGATTAGAGAAAACGAGGATGTGAAGGAGCAAGTCATGTGAATAGCTGGGGGTGGGCAGGGGTGGTGGTGGGGGGAGCATTCTAGATATAAGGAAAACCAGGTGCAAAGGTCCTGAGGTAGGAGAGGACTAAACATGTCTGAGGAAGCCAGAGTGCCTGAAGTGGGGTGAGAAAGGAGGAGGAGAAGTCAGAGAAGCATGTGGGTGATTTGCAGACCATATATATGACCCTGTAGACTGTGCTGATATCCTTGGTTTTTTATTCTGAATGAGAGAGTAAGTCACTGAAGGATTTTGAGTGAGGGAAAAAAAGTCTGATTTATGTTCCAAAAAGTTCCCTTTGACCGCCTTTTGGAGAATAACTCTACGGGGGAGAGGGGCAAAGGTAGTACAGTTATCTAGATAAGAGATAAGGGTGGCTTAGACCCACAGTGGAAGTGGAGAAAGTAGTGAAAAGTGGTGAGATTTGGGGCAAGCTCTGAAAAGGGAGTCCATAGGTTTCCTGATGGATTATTTGTGACCTGTGAGAAGAAGAGAGGAATCAAGGATAACTTCGAGAATTTCTGCCCAGGGAATAGAAAGAATAAAGGAGCCATTTCTTTTTTTTTTTTTTTTTTTTGGCAGTACGCGGGCCTCTCACTGTTGTGGCCTCTCCCGTTGCGGAGCGCAGGCTCAGCGGCCATGGCTCACGGACCCAGCCGCTCCGCGGCATGTGGGATCTTCCTAGACCTGGGCACGAACCCGAGTCTCCTGCGTCGGCAGACAGACTCTCAACCACTACGCCACCAGGGAAGCCCAGGAGCCATTTCTTGAGAAAGTAACTGTGCAGGTGGAGCTGCTTTTGAAGAGAAGATCAGGGGTTCTGCTGTGCTTCAGATGCCTATTAGTCATCCAGGTGGAGATGTCAAGTAGTCAATTTGATATATAACCCTGGTGTTCAGGGAGAGGTCCTGGCCAGAGATACAAATTTGGGAGTCTTCATCGTGAATATGATGTATAAACCCATGAGGACAGATGAGGTCAACCAGAGCATGGGGCTAGAGAGAGAGAAAAGTGACCAGAGGACTGGGCTATGGGGCATTCCAACTAGAGTTTGGGTAGATGAAAAAGAATCAGTGAAGGAAACTGTAGAAAGTCGTTGAGCTAGGAGGAGAATCAAGATGGAATGTTTTCCTGGAATCCAAGGTAGAACATGAGGAAGGAAGATATGGAATCAGCTGGGTTGAATATAGGTGGCATTTCAAATAAGATGAGGGCTAAGAAGTTGCCATTGGACTAGGCAACATGGATTTTATTGGGGACCTCAACAAGAGTTATTTTGGTGGATCACTGGTGAGAAAAGGTTAATTAAAGTGGATTCAAAGGAAAAAGGGATAAAAGGAAGTGAAAACAGTGAGGGGTTTGAGGCATTTTCTTGTAATGCAAGAGTAGCTAGAAGGGAATGATGGCTGATATGTTTGTTGGCTGATGGGAGTGTTCTAGGAAGGGGAGAAAATTTGCTGCAGGTAATTATTGGAGCACCATCTTGAAGATGGGATCTAGTGCACAAATGGAGGTGTTGGTCTTAGTAACACAGGCAGTTCATCCATCATAGCAGGAGGGAAGGCAGGGCCTGTGTGCCCAGATGCAGGGATGTTGGTAGATATGTTAATAAGAGTTTATATAAGTACTCTTATGATTGCTTCTATTTTCTCAGTAAAGAATGAGAAGTGGTTGGAGAAGAGGTTTGAAGACTTAAGGGCAAAGGTGAAGGTGTGAGATGTTTACCTTGGGGAGCAAATGGACTTGGGAAATATAATGGGATTGCTGGGTGGCTCAAGACCATTAAAAGTTAATAGTCATATGTTTGATTCAGAATGTGGTCTGTCTGACTCCTGAACCTAAGCCCTTAGATTTAGCAGTTTCTGTTGTGTTTTATGACATTGCCCAGGAAATGTATTTAAACCTAAAGGATCACAACACAAGAAAAGACCTAAAGAGGTCATTTTGTTTAATTCTCAAGGCTCTAGGCAGAAATAGTGCTCTTGTATTTGCAAATCTCCATGAAGGCAGATTCTACAGCACTCCCTTCCTTGGATGTCTCTTTGATTTTGGAACACCGCACCCTCCCACCCCTGAGTCCCTCCCACTTTTTTTTCTTTTCGGTAAATATTAGAAACTAATCCTCTGCTTCTTATTCCTGACCTGGAATAACTCATATGCATCCTATTAAATCCTTAAATCTCTGTATCAGTTTGTACCTAAGGCTTCTCTTTTTTCCCAAACCAAATTTTTTATTTCTCCCAAGTTTTTAGCTGTTACTTGTTTTGCCTCTGGATCTTGGTCAAGGTATGTCTGAAAAGGTCGAGAATTAGGACAACGCTTAACCCTTATATTTTCTCTATAACTTTTGAGGAAAGACTGCTACCTAAATGGCCTGAAAAAATATTCATGAAATCTACTGTTGAAGGTAGTTGTTTGACCTCAGTTGTTAATTCTCACCTTCCTTGCAATTTTCTCATTGATCAGTAGGCTTTGGAATTTTAAAATACTTTTTCATGCTAAGGTTGGATCGAAGGAATATTTTCTTACTTGAACTGTTATACATATTTCAGCCTTAGAAATAAAATCAAATGGTTATATTCTATGAAAAATTAAGCAACTTTTATTTAAAGTACAGTGATCCGTAGCTTTTAGCTATGAATATCTACTGCTTAGTTTGCATCCATTTTCTGGATCATACACACTGGTATCTAGATTTGGCTAAAACAATAGATATTAACAATCTCTAGAGTGAGTATACAACCCAGCATTTTAAATTACATATGAAGGGCTTCCCTGGTGGCGCAGTGGTTGAGAGTCCGCCTGCCGATGCAGGGGACGCGGGTTCGTGCCCTGGTCTGGGGGGATCCCACATGCCGTGGAGCGGCTGGGCCCGTGAGCCATGGCCACTGGGCCTGCGCGTCCGGAGCCTGTGCTCCACAACGGGAGAGACCATGGCAGTGAGAGGCCTGCGTACCACAAAAAAAATAAAATAATTAAAAATAAAAATAAATTACATATGAAATGGTTCCTATTTAAAAATTTTACCTCTGCTTTTATCACTCATAACTCATTCATTCTAGACTTGCCATGCTATGCATGTCAAGAATAAAGAAGCATGGAATTTGGAAGGGGATGTCAAACAAATTTGGGTACTGCCACTCACCTAAGAGTGTGATTTTGAATAAATTACTTGCTTCTTGAGCCTAAATTTCCTTCCCTGTGAAATGGATATACTCTTATGCCTTGGCAATAATATGCAAACCAGGTCCTTCACTAGAAAGAAATTAATTACTCATAGCACACCACAAATATACTCAGAGCCCAGAGGATGGTGCCAAACATTTTCTTACTCTTTCTGGAGTCACTGTCAGTCCTCACAAAGTGTCTCCCCCAATTCCTCACCCCAGCCTTCATCCTGCATCTATAAATATCTCTTCCTTGGACTACCTCCCACTTTTTTCTCTACCCACATCTCACTAGAGGGGTCATTCTTCATAGTGGGACTTCTAGGAGACAAACAATCGATCTCTTTCTAATACAGCTCACTTCATAATGCATAATTTTGTGTATATTTATGCTGTAAGGCTACCTTCCTTCCAGGGAAGAGGATAGAGACGGACAGAGGGCATGGATAATAATATCCTTCTCCTAAGGTTGTTTTGAGAATGAAACAAGATAATATTTAAGAAGTGTTTACCATGACTTCCCTGGCTGTCCAGTTGTTAAGACTTCACCTTCCAATACAGGGGGTGCGGATTCAATCCGTGGTTGGGGAGCTAAGATCCCACATGCCTCACGGCCAAAAAACCAAAACATAAAACAGAAGCAATATTGTAACAAATTCAATAAAGACTTTAAAAATGGTCCACATCAAAAAAATCTTTAAAAAAAAAAAGAAAGTGTTTATCATTTCTGGTCATGGCAACCTTTAAACAAAAGATGACTATAACTGTTATCATTACATATCTGTTGAGCAGTAGAATCTGTGCTCCTGGGCCTGGTTTACCCACAGGGGCCTTTCCAACCAGGAGAGACAATGTGTGAGAATGCCCAGAGATTAAATATTGAGTTTTACTCTGAAACCCCCTGGTGGTTGACTATGGATGAAACAGGTCTCTGCAAAAGTAAGTAAAAGACCCTCTCCCCATTCCCCTGTAAGAGCCACTTAAGGGTTTGGGCTGCTGCTATCCTCCCCAGGAGTGTGGCGCTGGTGGGGTGGAGCCACAGGTGACTCTGGACTGTGGAGGGTGAGCCTGGTCCTGGAGAATTGCTTCCTCCTGGCTCACAGGTGAAGGGAAGTGGCTCCTACAAGGCTCCGCATGGGGCTGCTGATCTGGAGAGCAGCAGTGGTCAAGCTAGGAGCACACCTGCCTCCCCTTCCGAAGACGTCCCCAAGGGTGTTCATCGTTTCTTCCTCGTCAGTTTTAGAGTCAACGTGGTCTTCACCAATCAGGAAGGATCTTTAAAGTTTCCAACCTCAAACAATTGCTTCTTCAAAGACATGCCCTCTGCCTGATTCCTAAAGATTTCTTTCACTTCCTTGCCAAACTTACTTGGCTAGACCTCTGGTATAATAGAATGAAAGCACTTCCTTCTGGGATTGGAGAGCACAAGCATTTGAAAACTTTACTTTTAGAAAGAAATCCTATCACCATGTTATCTGTGGAGCTGGGGAGTGTAACTGCATACAAGCACTGAACTAGGGACATTGCCTTCGTGAACCCCTGCAGCTTACTGTACATAAAGGATTGGTAGCTATTCTGGCCTCCCTGTGGCTCTGGGCAGCAGAACACCCCTCCCCTGGAGATGCAAGTTCTTGAGGTTTGTAGGACAATTATGATGAAAAACTGCATTGAAAGTGAAGTTAGTGCTTTTTAAAGAAGTGCCAGACTAGGGGCAATAGGCCTTTAAATGGATTTTCTGTTCTCCTGCAAGAAGTCTTGCAAATGTGAGGAAGGTCCCAGGTCCTGTTCACAAAGGCAGTTGTCTGAGAGATAACAGCGAGGAGGGGTAGGAACAGGGGCTTAGTAACCATGGATCTGAATTCTAGCTTGGCCATTTACTTGCTGTGTGATTTTGAAGTCCCTTAATCTCTCAGATCCAAGAGAAAATGAAGAGAAAAATATCAACTTTTCAGGATTGTCTGAGGAGTGAGTAAGACATGTAAATCACTGAGACTAGTAGGTGCTCAACAAAATCATTTCCTTTCCTCCTCCTCCCAAAATGTACTCTTGGCCCATTGTAGGAGTCTTTCCTACCAGCCTTACTTTGGTGGCTCTACTCTCCTGTAGAATAGTATACAATTACATGTTCCAGGGAACACTCTCTCCACAGTTACCATCTTCTTTTTTTTTTTTTTTTTTTTTTAACATCTTTATTGGGGTATAATTGCTTTACAATAGTGTGTTAGCCTCTGATCTACAACAAAGTGAATCAGCCATACACATACATGTGCTCCCATGTGTCTTCCCTCTTGCGTCTCCCTCCCTCCCACTCTCCCCCTCCCACCCCTCCAGGCTGTCCCAAAGCCCCGAGCTAACATCCCCGTGCCCTGCGGCTGCTTCCCCCCAGCTATCCACCTTACTACGTTTGTTAGTGTGTACATATCCATGACTCTCCCCCGCCCCGTCAAAACTCACCCTTCCCCCTCCCCATATCCTCAAGTCCGTTCTCCAGTAGGTCTGCGCCTCTATTCCTGTCTTATCCCTAGGTTCTTCATGACATTTTTTTCCCTTAAATTCCATATATATGTGTTAGCATACGGTATTTGTCTTTGTCTTTCTGACTTACTTCACTCTGTATGACAGACTCTAGGTCTATCCATCTCATTACAAATAACTCAATTTCATTTCTTTTTAAGGCTGAGTAATATTCCATTGTGTATATGTGCCACATCTTCTTTATCCATTCGTCCGATGATGGGCGCTTAGGTTCTTTCCATCTCCGGGCTATTGTAAATAGAGCTGCAATGAACATTTTGGTACATGACTCTTTTTGAATTTTGGTTTTCTCAGGGTATATGCCCAGTAGTGGGATTGCTGGGTCATATGGTAATTCTATTTGTAGTTTTTTAAGGAACCTCCATACTGTTCTCCATAGTGGCTGAACCAATTCACATTCCCACCAGCAGTGCAAGAGTGTCCCCTTTTCTCCACACCCTCTCCAGCATTTATTGTTTCTAGATTTTTTGATGATGGCCATTCTGACTGGTGTGAGATGATATCTCATTGTAGTTTTGATTTGCATTTCTCTAATGATTAATGATGTTGAGCATTCTTTCATGTGTTTGTTGGCATTCTGTATATCTTCTTTGGAGAAATGTCTGTTTAGGTCTTCTGCCCACTTTTGGATGGGGTTGTTTGTTTTTTTGTTATTGAGCTGCATGAGCTGCTTGTAAATTTTGGAGATTAATCCTTTGTCAGTTGCTTCATTTGCAAATGTTTTCTCCCATTCTGAGGGTTGTCTTTTGGTCTTGATTATGGTTTCCTTTGCTGTGCAAAAGCTTTGAAGTTTCATTAGGTCCCATTTGTTTATTTTTGTTTTTATTTCCATTACTCTAGGAGGTGGGTCAGAAAGGATCTTGCTGTGATTTATGTCATAGAGTGTTCTTCCTATGTTTTCCTCTAAGAGTTTGATAGTTTCTGGCCTTACATTTAGGTCTTTAATCCATTTTGAGCTTATTTTTGTGTATGGTGTTAGGGAGTGATCTAATCTCATACTTTTACATGTACCTGTCCAGTTTTCCCAGCACCATTTATTGAAGAGGCTGTCCTTTCTCCACTGTACAATCCTGCCTCCTTTATCAAAGATAAGGTGTCCATATGTGCGTGGGTTTATCTCTGGGCTTTCTATCCTGTTCCACTGATCTATCTTTCTGTTTTTGTGCCAGTACCATACTGTCTTGATTACTGTTGCTTTGTAGTATAGTCTGAAGTCAGGGAGCCTGATTCCTCCAGCTCCTTTTTTCGTTCTCAAGATTGCTTTGGCTATTCGGGGTCTTTTGTGTTTCCATACAAATTGCGAAATGTTTTGTTCTAGTTCTGTGAAAAATGCCAGTGGTAGTTTGATAGGGATTGCATTGAATCTGTAGATTGCTTTGGGTAGTAGAGTCATTTTCACAATGTTGATTCTTCCCATCCAAGAACATGGTATATCTCTCCATCTATTTGTATCATCTTTAATTTCTTTCATCAGTGTCTTATAATTTTCTGCATACAGGTCTTTTGTATCCTTAGGTAGGTTTATTCCTAGATATTTTATTCTTTTTGTTGCAATGGTAAATGGGAGTGTTTTCTTGATTTCACTTTCAGATTTTTCATCATTAGTATATAGGAATGCCAGAGATTTCTGTGCATTAATTTTGTATCCTGCTACTTTACCAAATTCATTGATTAGCTCTAGTAGTTTTCTGGTAGCATCTTTAGGATTCTCTATGTATAGTATCATGTCATCTGCAAACAGTGACAGCTTTACTTCTTCTTTTCCGATGTGGATTCCTTTTATTTCCTTTTCTTCTCTGATTGCTGTGGCTAAAACTTCCAAAACTATGTTGAATAAGAGTGGTGAGAGTGGGCAACCTTGTCTTGTTCCTGATCTTAGTGGAAATGCTTTCAGTTTTTCACCATTGAGGATGATGTTTGCTGTGGGCTGGTCATATACGGCCTTTATTATGTTGAGGAAAGTTCCCTCTATGCCTACTTTCTGGAGGGTTTTTATCATAAATGGGTGTTGAATTTTGTCGAAAGCTTTCTCTGCATCTATTGAGATGATCATATGGTTTTTCTCCTTCAATTTGTTAATATGGTTTATCACATTGATAGATTTGCGTATATTGAAGAATCCTTGCATTCCTGGAATAAACCCCACTTGATCATGGTGTATGATCCTTTTAATGTGCTGTTGGATTCTGTTTGCTAGTATTTTGTTGAGGATTTTTGCATCTATGTTCATCAGTGATATTGGCCTGTAGTTTTCTTTCTTTGTGACATCCTTGTCTGGTTTTGGTATCAAGGTGATGGTGGCCTCGTAGAAGGAATTTGGGAGTGTTCCTCCCTCTGCTATATTTTGGAAGAGTTCGAGAAGGATAGGTGTTAGCTCTTCTCTAAACGTTTGATAGAATTCACCTGTGAAGCCATCTGGTCCTGGGCTTTTGTTTGTTGGAAGATTTTTAATCACAGTTTCAATTTCAGTGCTTGTGATTGGTCTGTTCATATTTTCTATTTCTTCCTGATTCAGTCTTGGCAGGTTGTGCATTTCTAAGAATTTGTCCATTTCTTCCAGATTGTCCATTTTATTGGCATAGAGTTGCTTGTAGTAATCTCTCATGATTTTTTTTATTTCTGCAGTGTCAGTTGTTATTTCTCCTTTCTCATTTCTAATTCTATTGATTTGAGTCTTCTCCCTTTTTTTCTTGATGAGTCTGGCTAGTGGTTTATCTATTTTGTTTATCTTCTCAAAGAACCAGCTTTTAGTTTTATTGATCTTTGCTATTGTTTCCTTCATTTCTTTTTCATTTATTTCTGATCTGATTTTTATGATTTCTTTCCTTCTGCTAGCTTTGGGGGTTTTTTGTTCTTCTTTCTCTAATTGCTTGAGGTGCAAAGTTAGGTTGTTTATTCGAGATGTTTCCTGCTTCTTAAGGTGGGCTTGTATTGCTATAAACTTCCCCCTTAGAACTGCTTTTGCTGCATCCCATAGGTTTTGGGTCGTTGTGTCTCCATTGTCATTTGTTTCTAGGTATTTTTTTATTTCCTCTTTGATTTCTTCAGTGATCACTTCATTATTAAGTAGTGTATTGTTTAGTCTCCATGCGTTTGTATATTTTACAGATCTTTTCCTGTAATTGATATCTAGTCTCATGGCGTTGTGGTCAGAAAAGATACTTGATACAATTTCAATTTTCTTAAATTTACCAAGGCTTGATTTGTGACCCAAGATATGATCTATCCTGGAGAATGTTCCATGAGCACTTGAGAAAAATGTGTATTCTGTTGTTTTTGGATGGAGTGTCCTATAAATATCAATTAAGTCCATCTTGTTTAATGTATCATTTAAAGCTTGTGTTTCCTTATTTATTTTCATTTTGGATGATCTGTCCATGGGTGAAAGTGGGGTGTTAAAGTCCCCTACTATGAATGTGTTACTGTCAATTTCCCCTTTTATGGCTGTTAGTATTTGCCTTACGTATTGAGGTGCTCCTATGTTGGGTGCATAAATATTTACAATTGTTATATCTTCTTCTTGGATCGATCCCTTGATCATTATGTAGTGTCCTTCTTTATCCCTTTTAATAGTCCTTATTTTAAAGTCTATTTTGTCTGATATGAGAATTGCTACTCCAGCTTTCTTTTGGTTTCCATTTGCATGGAATATCTTTTTCCATCCCCTTACTTTCAGTCTGTATGTGTCTCTAGGTCTGAGGTGGGTCTCTTGTAGACAGCATATATAAGGGTCTTGTTTTTGTATCCATTCAGCCAATCTGTGTCTTTTGGTGGGAGCATTTAGTCCATTTACATTTAAGGTAATTATCGATATGTATGTTCCTATTCCCATTTTCTATATTGTTTTGGGTTCGTTATTATAGGTCGTTTCCTTCTTTTGCATTTCTTATCTAGAGAAGTTCCTTTAGCATTTGTTGTAAAGCTGGTTTGGTGGTGCTGAACTCTCTCAGCTTTTGCTTGTCTGTAAAGGTTTTAATTTCTCCATCAAATCTGAATGAGATCCTTGCTGGGTAGAGTAGTCTTGGTTGCAGGTTTTTCTCCTTCATCACTTTCAGTATGTCCTGCCACTCCCTTCTGGCTTGTAGGGTTTCTGCTGAGAGATCAGCTGTTAACCTTATGGGGATTCCCTTGTGTGTTATTTGTTGCTTTTCCCTTGCTGCTTTTAATATGCTTTCTTTGTATTTAATTTTTGATAGTTTGATTAATATGTGTCTTGGCATATTTCTCCTTGTATTTATCCTGTATGGGACTCTCTGTGCTTCCTGGACTTGATTAACTATTTCCTTTCCCATATTAGGGAAGTTTTCAACTATAATCTCTTCAAATATTTTCTCAGTCCCTTTCTTTTTTTCTTCTTCTTCTGGAACCCCTATAATTCGAATGTTGGTGCGTTTAATGTTGTCCCAGAGCTCTCTGAGACTGTCCTCAGTTCTTTTCATTCTTTTTTCTTTATTCTGCTCTGCAGTAGTTATTTCCACTACTTTATCTTCCAGGTCACTTATCCGTTCTTCTGCCTCAGTTATTCTGCTATTGATCCTATCTAGAGTACTTTTAATTTCATTTATTGCGTTGTTCATCGTTGCTTGTTTCATCTTTAGTTCTTGTAGGTCCTTGTTAACTGTTTCTTGCATTTTGTCCATTCTACTTCCAAGATTTCGGATCATCCTTACTATCATTATTCTGAATTCTTTTTCAGGTAGATTGCCTATTTCCTCTTCATTTGTTAGGTCTGGTGGGTTTTTATCTTGCTCCTTCATCTGCTGTGTGTTTTTCTGTCTTCTCATTTTGCTTATCTTACTGTGTTTGGGGTCTCCTTTTTGCAGGCTGCACGTTCGTAGTTCCCGTTGTTTTTGATGTCTGTCTCCAGTGGCTGAGGTTGTTTCAGCGGGTTGTGTAGGCTTCCTGGTGGAGGGGACTAGTGCCTGTGTTGTGCTGGATGAGGCTGGATCTTGTCTCTCTAGTGAGCAGGTTCACGTCTGGTGGTGTGTTTTGGGGTGTCTGTGGCCTAGTTATGATTTTCGGCAGCCTCTCTGCTAATGGGTGGGGTTGTGTTCCTGTTTTGCTAGTTGTTTGGCACAGGTTGTCCAGCACTGTGGCTTGCTGGTCGTTGAGTGAAGCTGGGTGCTGGTGTTAAGATGGAGGTCTGGGAGATTTCCACCGTTTAATATTATATGGAGCTGGGAGGTCTCTTGTTGATCAGTGTCCTGAAGTTGGCTCTCCTACCTCAGAGGCAGAGCCCTGCCTCCTGGGCTGGAGCACCAAGAGCCTTTCATCCACACGGCTCAGAATAAAAGGGAGGAAAACTAGAGAGAATTATTAGAAGTATGAGGAAAGAAAGAAGTAAAGGAGGAAAGGAAGGAAGGAAGAAAGAAGCAAAGAAGGAAAGGAGGGAGGGAGGGAGGAAGGAAGGAAGGAAGGAGGGAAAGAAGGAGAAAATGTAGAGAGAATTAGTAGAAGTATGAGGAAAGAAAGAGGGAAAGGAGGAAAGGAAGGAAGGAAGAAAGAAGCAAAGAAGGAAAGAAAGGAGGGAGGGAGGGAGGGAGGAAGGAAGGAAAGAAGGAGGGAAAGAAGGAGAAAATGTAGAGAGAATTAGTAGAAGTTTGAGGAAAGAGAGAAGGAAAGGAGGAAAGGAAGTAAGGAAGAAAGAAGCAAAGAAGGAAAGAAAGGAGGGAGGGAGGGAGGAAGGAAGGAAGGTAGGAGGGAAAGAAGGAGAAAATGTAGAGAGAATTAGTAGAAGTATGAGGAAAGAAAGAAGGAAAGGAGGAAAGGAAGGAAGGAAGAAAGAAGCAAAGAAGGAAAGAAAGGGAGGGAGGGGGGAAGGAAGGAAGGAAGGAGGGAAGGAAGGAGAAAATGTAGAGAGTATTAGAAGTTTGAGGAAAGAAAGAAGGAAAGGAGGAAAGGAGGAAAGGAAGGAAGGAAGAAAGAAGCAAAGAAGGAAAGAAAGGAGGGAGGGAGGGAGGAAGGGAGGAAGGAAGGAGGGAAAGAAGGAAAAAAGACAGAAAGAAGATACAGTAAAAATAAAATAAAGTATAATATAGTTATTGTACTAAAAAATATTTAGAAAGAAAAAAAAAAAAGAACAGATAGAACCCTAGGACAAATGTTGGAAACAAAGCTATACAGAGAAAATCTTACACAGAAGCATACACATACGTGTTCACAAAGAGAGGCAAAGGGGGAAAAATCATAAATCCTGCTCCCAGAGACCACCTCCTCAACCTGGGGTGATTCGCTGTCTAAAGGAGGGAAGGAAGGAAGGAAAGAAAGAAAGAACGAAGGTAAAGTACAATAAAGTTATTACAATTAAAATTAATTATTAAGAAAAAAAAATTTTTTTTTTAAAAAACCATGGACGGATAGAGCCCTAGGACAAATGTTGGAAGCAAAGCTATACAGAGAAAATCTTACACAGAAGCATACACATACACGTTCACAAAGAGAGGCAAAGGGGGAAAAATCATAAATCCTGCTCCCAGAGACCACCTCCTCAATTTGGGGTGATTTGTTGTCTAAAGGAGGGAAGGAAGGAAGGAAAGAAAGAAAGAAAGAATGAAGGTAAAGTACAATAAAGTTATTACAATTAAAATTATTAAGAAAAAAAAATTTTTTTTTTAAAAAAACCATGGACGGATAGAGCCCTAGGACAACTGTTGGAAGCAAAGCTATACAGAGAAAATCTTACACAGAAGCATACACATACACGTTCACAAAGAGAGGCAAAGGGGGAAAAATCATAAATCCTGCTCCCAGAGACCACCTCCTCAACCTGGGGTGATTCGCTGTCTAAAGGAGGGAAGGAGGGAAGGAAAGAAAGAAAGAAAGAACGAAGGTAAAGTTCAATAAAGTTATTACAATTAAAATTAATTATTAAAAAAAAAATTTTTTTTTTTTTTAAAAAAAAAACCATGGACGGATAGAGCCCTAGGACAAATGGTGGAAGCAAGAGTATACAGACAAGATCTCACACAGAAGCATACCCGCACACATTCACAAAAAGAGGAAAAGGGAAAAAAATCACAGATCTCGCTCCTAAATTCCCCCTCTTCAATTTGGGACCACTCCCTGTCTATTCAGGTATTCCACAATGCAGGGCACATCAAGTTGATTGTGGAGCTTCAATCCGCCGCCTCCGCGGCTGCCGGGAGAGACCTCCCCCTCTCCTCCCTGCTCTCACAGCTCACAGGAGCTCAGCTTTGTACCCGGCCCTGCCCCTGCGCGCAGCTCGCTGGAGGGCGTCTGTTTTTTTGCTCAGACAGGACGGGGTTAAAGGAGCCGCTGATTCGGGAGCTCCGGCTCACTCAGGCCGGGGGTTGGGGGATGGGGGAAGGCGGGGCACTGCGTGCGGGGCGGGCCTGCGGCGGCAGAGGCGGTGTGACGCTGCGGCAGAGGCCGGCGTGACGCTGCACCAGCCTGAGACCCGCCGTGCGTACTCCTGGGGAAGTTGTCCCTGGATCCCGGGAACCTGGCAGTGGCGGCCTGCACAGGCTCCGCGGAAGAGGGGCGCGGAGAGTGACCTGTGCTCGCACACAGCCCCCCTGGTGGCGGCAGCAGCAGCCCCAGCGTCTCCCGCCCGTCTCTGGGGTCCGCGGTTTCAGCCGCGGCTCGCGCCCGTCTCTGGGGCTCGCGCTTCCCGCCGCGGCTCGCGCCCGTCTCGGGGGCTCGCGCCCTCAGCCGCGGCTCGCGCCCGTCTCTGGGGTCCGCGGTTTTAGCCGCGGCTCGCGCCCGTCTCTGGAGTTCCTTTAAGCAGAGCTCTTAAACCCCTCTCCTCGCGCACCAGGAAACAAAGAGGGAAGAAAAAGTCTCTTGCCTCTTCGGCCGGTGCAGGCTTTTCCCCGAACTCCCTCCCGGCTAGTCGTGGCGCACCAACCCCTTCAGGCTATGCTCAAGCCGCCAACTCCAGTCCTCTCCCTGCGCTCCGTCCAAAACCGAAACCCGAGCCTCAGCTCGCAGCCCCGCCCGCCCCGGCGGGTGAGCAGACAAGCCTCTCAGGCTGGTGAGTGCCTGTCAGCACCGATCCTCTGTGCGGGAATCTCCCCGCTTTGCCCTCCGCACCCGTCGCTGTACACTCCTCCGCGGTTCCGAAGCTCCCCCCTCCACCTCCCGCAGTCTCCGCCCGCGAAGGGGCTTCCTAGTGTGTGGAAACTTTTCCTCCTTCACAGCTCCCTCCCACTGGTGCAGGTGCCGTCCTTATTCTTTTGTCTCTGTTTTTTTTTTTTCTTTTGCCCTACCCAGGTATGTGGGGAGTTTCTTGCCTTTTGGGAGCTCTGAGGTCTTCTGCCAGCCTTCAGTAGGTGTTCTGTAGGAGTTGTTCCACGTGTAGATGTATTTCTGGTGTATCCGTGAGGAGGAAGGCGATCTCCACGTCTTACTCTTCCGCCATCTTCCCGCCAACTCCACCATCTTCTTACTCAGTTCTGTTTTGCTCCTCTGAGCTCCTCTAGGTTGGCTGTATGCTAAAGAGATTTAAGATTCAGTTGGCTACTGGTGGATGGTTGGTACTTTAAACATTTTTGTTGCTACCCAATAGACTATATAACAGAACTGGCCTCCTTCCAAAGGAAAACTAAAGAAAAACTATTCAATTTACTATGCAGATGCTATAAAGTGACTTAGAACAGCTACTTCACAACCCGACTTTCCAATGAGAAAGTCATCTTTACACAAGTAAATGACTGACTCATTTATCCAGAAGATAAAGTGATTTGTTCTCTTGTGGATGGGGAATTCAGTTTCCTTATTTACAAGGAACAAGGTCAGAGCTGAAGATGCTGTCTTCCAAATACAAAGCAAATTTGTTGAGGGTGTATTTCACTGAAAGCTGATGTATAAATTACATAAGGGGAAAAAAAGAATTATAGGGTCTGCAATTGCTTTCCAAGGTACAAAAGGACATTTGATTTTTTTTTCTCTCAGCATAATTCAGAAGGAAGTGACACCCCAGGGAGCCAAGATTGGGTTTTCTTGTAGGGCAAGAAAGACATTTTTCTAGGGGAGGGAAAGGTATGTGAAAGTCTGGGGGAGGTAAAGATGATTTCTGCCGTTGAACAGTTCTGTATATGAAGCCCAAGGTATAAGCAGTCTCTTTGATCATTAAGTACCTTTCTGCACACAAATATCTCAATATAAAAGGGCAGAGGTAGCTTTAGATTTTTTCTGGTGAAGTGGCTTACAGGTGGCACTTGTACTGGAAGGGTGGCAGGGAGATTTATCTTGAATCTGTTTTCTAATTTATGTTTTTAGGGGTCAGATGCTGAGGGGAAGGGTCTTAAGGTCTCTCCAGTTGCCACCACTACCTTTTGTCCAATTGTTCTTCTAGGAAGGAAGAATAGAGACCCCAGAGACACACAGAAGGCGAAGGTCATTGAGCCTTTTCTGTTTCCCAGGTTTACAAGAAGAAGTAGAAGCTTCTGCCTTCTGGGTCCACCAGTCCTTCCTCATTTGATGGTCAAGGTTCCTGGGAGTCATCATAGAGTGATTATTTAGAGTTTGCTCTCTCTTAAGGGTTTCTTTTTGTTGTTGCCTGGTGAAATAATTGCTGAGGCCTGAAGACGGCATGATCAGCTGTCTTCGTTCTGGAAGCTAGGCGTGTCGGTTAAGAGAGCTGGGAGCGTCAGGCTAAAAGGAGCCTTTCCTGCTGTGAGAACCGCCTTCTGTCAGCAGAAAATTTGCTAGTCAGTGTCAGCAAAACCTAATGTGGCAGTGGGAGCTTTGGACTTTGTGCATCTAAAGACTGAAGGTTAAGAACTACTCAATTTTTTTTATCCTAATGAAAGGTTATCTCCAGGTGATATATGGGAGTGTGCCAGGTACAAATTGAAGCACCAGATGTGTGAAGTTGGGCTCCTGAACTATGAATGAATTATATTCCTGTATACATAACTTGGTTTGAACTGTTTCTGAATAGGGGCTGGGAATAGGGTTGCCAAACAAAATATAGATGCTCTATTGAATTTGAAATGCATCACTAATAAGTAATTTTTAGTATAAATATGTCCCATGCAATACTGGGGCCATATTTATACGAAAAATTATTTGTTGTCTGTCTGAAATTCGAATTTACCTGGTAACCTACATTATTATTATTTGCTAAACCTGGAAACCCTAGTTGAGAAGTAAATAATGTGTTACAGGAGGAGAGTAACTTTTAGCCACACCTCCTCTGTGTACAAGGTTTTGGCAGGAAGGGGGAGGTAAGGAATACCTAGGGACAGATTACCTGTATTGGGTAAGTGGGCAATGTGTCTCTAAACATAACCAGTGTGGTTTCCATGAAGAGTGAGTGTAGCCCGGGAATTAATGCAGAGCACAGGTCAGTTTTCTGAGTGGACACTTAAACCATGTGCAGAGCCTCATTACAAGCTTCTGACTTCCCCATGCTCTCTGTTTTCAAAATTCCAGTACAAGTATATTCCTGATTCAGGCCTTGGATTAATTTCAGCTGTCATCTCTGTCCTGGTAACTCTTAAATTTAAATCTTCATTTTGGATTACTCATCTGATTTCCAGCATACTTTTCAACATGGCTCATCCTTCTAGAAAGAATATATCTGGAGGTCTTTAGAGAAGGATGTGTGTAGAGGTCTGATGGATGCTATTTTCATATAATTAGCAACATCTTTGCATTAGAAAGGGAATTATTTCGAACTTTCAACAAAATCCAGCCTATAATTACTATAATGATAATAGTAAAGAGTGGGGTTTTTTTAACATCTTTATTGGAGTATAATTGCTTTACAATGGTGTGTTAGTTTCTGCTTTATAACAAAGTGAATCAGTTATACATATACATATGTTCCCATATCTCTTCCCTCTTGTGTCTCCCTCCCACCCTCCCTATCCCACCCCTCTAGGTGGTCACAAACCACCTAGCTGATCTCCCTGTGTTATGTGGCTACTTCCCACTAGCTATCTATTTTACATTTGGTAGTGTATATATGTCCATGCTACTCTCTCATTTTGTCACAGCTTACCCTTCCCCCTCCCCATATCCTCAAGTCCATGCTCTAGTAGGTCTGAGTCTTTATTCCTGTCTTACGCCTAGGTTCTTCATGACCTTTTTTTTTTTTCTTCTTAGATTCCATATATATGTGTTAGCACACGGTATTTGTTTTTCTCTTTCTGACTTACTTCACTCTGTATGACAGACTCTGGGTCCATCCACCTCACTACAAATAACTCAATTTCGTTTCTTTTTATGGCTGAGTAATATTTCATTGTATATATGTACCACATCTTCTTTATCCATTCATCTGTTGATGGACAGTTAGGTTGCTTCCATGTCCTGCCTATTGTAAATAGTGCTGCAATGAACATTTTGGTACATGACTCTTTTTGAATTATGGTTTTCTCAGGGTATATGCCCAGTAGTGGGATTGCTGGGTCATATGGTAGTTCTATTTGTAGTTTTTTAAGGAACCTCCATACTGTTCTCCACAGTGGCTGTGTCAATTTACATTCCCACCAACAGTACAAGAGTGTTCCCTTTTCTCCACACCCTCTCCAGCATTTATTGTTCCTAGATGTTGTTTTTTTTTTTTTTTTTTTTGGTACACGGGCCTCTCACTGTTGTGGCCTCTCCCGTTGTGGAGCATAGGCTCCAGACGCGCAGGCTCAGCGGCCATGGCTCACGGGCCCAGCCGCTCTGCGGCACGTGGGATCCTCCCAGACCTGGGCACGAACCTGCGTCCGCTGCATCAGCAGGCGGACTCTCAACCACTGCGCCACCAGGGAAGCCCCTGTTTCTAGATTTTTTGACGATGGCCATTCTGACCAGTGTGAGATGATATCTCAATGTAGTTTTGATTTGCATTTCTCTAATGATTAATGATGTTGAGCATTCTTCCATGTGTTTGTTGGCAATCTGTATATCTTCGTAAAGAGTGTTTCTTGTTCTAAATACCTGTACAATAGGATCTGTGTCTTTAAACCATTCATTTCACTGGTCCTTACTTAAGGATTAAAATAAGATCATCAGAATATATTTGAAAGAGCACTAAACTCAGATGAAGACCTAAAACCATGCTTTTTCTTACTGTGTGCCTCTTTGGGTTTCAATTTTCTCATCTCCAAATTAGGGGGATTAGATAATTCCTAGGGTCCTTTGCAACTCTAACAGTCTATGATGCTCTTATGGTAGTTTATAAACTAGTGTTCAAAGCAATTAGTCAGCCTCAGGTTTTGTCTGTCTCTTTTGCATAGAGCTACATATCTGCCATCCTCATCCCAACTGCAGAGAAAAGAGTAGCCCCATTTGCCTCAATTTCCCAAGACCAAGGTTCTGGAAAAATTACCTGCCCACCTTGACCATCTTGTACCCATGGAGAAGTCCTTCTAGTTATACTTTCCATATACTCAGAAATGCTGACTCTAACTCTTCAGAGGTCCCACAGCAATGGATGTCTAACTCCAGCCCACCTGTTTATCCCCTTAGGGATTACTCTTTATTTGAGTAGACCTGGCTGAAAAAGCCATTGTCAGCAGGTCAGCTTTGTGCACTGTACCCAGACTATGTATGTGAATGGATCGTCTCATTAAACAAGTGTTTATGTTGTGCCCATTTGGACCTAGCCACTGGGCAGGATGGTTCTGATGCCTTCACTGGTTTGGAGCCTCAATATACACATTTAGTCTGCAATGGCTTATGACTGCACTTTTTAAATTCGGGGACAATTAAAAAGAGTTGTGTGCTAGAGTTTGGCTCACAGTAGCTCATGAGAGCTGATTGTTAAATTATCAGGAATTTTGTGAGCTGATTGTTAAATGCAACGATTTTTAAAAATTAAGTCATATAAACCTACAACATGGGGCTTCCCTGGTGGTGCAGTGGTTGAGAGTCCGCCTGCCGATGCAGGGGACATGGGTTCGTGCCCCAGTCTAGGAAGATCCCACATGCCGTGGAGCGGCTGGGCCCATGAGCCATGGCCGCTGAGCCTGTGTGTCCGGAGCCTGTGCTCCGCAACGGGAGAGGCCACAACAGTGAGAGGCCCGCGTACCACACACACAAAAACAAAACAAAACAAAAAAACCTACAACAAAGTATACTAAAAACAAAGGTAATAAATATTCAAAACACACTACCTGCCAATTATTTTACTCTACATATCTTCCCCACCATACATTCAGGGACCTCAAATAGGCCATGATGCAACTGTTTACACCACAGAAATCAGCAAATGCTACCAATCAGACCTTAACTTATTGCTTTGTTGATGTCTAGACTTCAGAAATTGATGGAGAGAATGTTACTAATGTAGATTAAACTTAAAAATTTGTAGTGTGTGGTGTCTGTAGCTATTACATTGTGAATAGTAAAAAATTGAGAAATATGCTTCCAATATTCAAAAAACTATTAAGCGCTTCCACATAGAAGTGGCTTATGTCATTGATGAGTGAGTGAGTTTCCAATATATGTCTTCATTGTTTCACATTTGTGAAACAGTTACTCCTTAATGTAATAAAAATGTCAACCAATGTAAACATAGGAACCACATGCACGCTTCAATTGCAGACACAGGTTGGCTATGAATACAACTCATATCTATACAAAATTGATATAAAAATCAGTGATAGCATTCTTAGAGTCCCAACTGGCCATATGGAATAGGAAATAAATATTGGGTATTTTATTATTTGTAAATTGAGGGCTTCACATTCTTTATATTAGCAAAACTTATAATAAACTTATAAACATATATACATACAGTCTTTTTTTTTTATGAAATGCCTGTTGTTGAACATTTTCTAGTACACCATTGACTCAAACCTCTATTCGGTAGAGCCCCTTCTGGTTGCTCTATTTGTTGGGGCTGACACAGTCCTCAGGTGAGGCCATGCCTCCTGAGGCCAGACCATATGATCATCTCAATAGATGCAGGAAAACCCTTTGATAAAATTCAACATCCATTTATGGTAAAAACTCTCCAGAAATAGGGCATAGCGGGAACATACCACAACATAATAAAGGCCATATACAGCAAACCCACAGCTAATATCATACTCAACAGTGAAAAGCTGAAAGCATTTCCTATAAGATCAGGAACAAGAGAAGGATGCCCACTCTCACCATTTTTTTAAATTTTATTTTATTTATTTATTTATTTTTGGCTGTGTTGGGTCTTCGTTGCTGTGAGCGGGCTTTCTCTAGCTGTGGCGAGTGGGGGCTACTCTTTGTTGTGGTGCGCGGGCTTCTCATTGTGGTGGCTTCTCTTGTTGCGGAGCATGGGCGCTAGGCACGTGGGCTTCAGTAGTTGTGGCTGGTGGGCTCTAGAGCACAGGCTCAGTAGTTGTAGCGCATGGGCTTAGTTGCTCCGTGGCATGTGGGATCTTCCCGGACCAGGGCTCGAACCCGTGTCCCCTGCATTGGCAGGTGGCTTCTTAACCACTGTGCCACCAGGAAAGCCCCTCACCATTTTTATTCAACATGTTTTTGACTTTTGGAGTCACACAGACCTGAGTTTGAATCCTATCTCTGTCATTTACTAGCTAAATACCCTTGTTTAAATTCTCTCACCCTTTGATTTTAAATCTGTAAAGTGGAGATAATTATAGGACTAACCTCATAGGTTGTCTGAAGATTTAGCAAGCTAAACATGCAAAGATTTAACATAGGCCCTGGCACATGATAAGTCCTCAAAAAATGGTAGCTGTAATTTTTTTCCTTCATCCTCTCTCCTGCCTATTAGGATGCATCAAGCTTCAGACCATGGTTCTCTACCTTTTCCGTTTATATCCATTTAGCGTATGATTGACCTAACCAGCACATTCCTTGTTGATGCACAGATCTCCCTCTCCATCTTGACCTTCTCATTAGAGCATCCATCATGCACATTTTTAACTGACATTAGGACATAACATAGGAAATATCCTCCTGCTCATTATCTGACCATCCTCAAATTAGTATGCCCTTCCTATTTCCTCATTTCCATCGGTGGTACCCCTATTTGTACTTGATCTTAGGCTTCAGAGTTGCAGTCTTTACTTCCTATATCTGATTAGTCATTAAACCCTACTTATTCTTTCTCGCAGCTTCAGTTTTCGTGACTAATGGTGAAGCTAGCTGAGAAGCCGTTTGGTGCACTCCCATTTAGCCTCCTCAGGGCTCCCTGCCCTTGATATCCTTGTTTTTCCCTTTGTGCTTTTGCTCATGGTACTCAAGGGACACTGATGATCTTTAAGTTAGCCTCTTATTATTTACTGAATTATATTGCTCTGAACTCTGAAATACCTATGTCTTTTATCTTCAACTGGGTTGTAAATTCCTTGAAGACAGAAGCAGGGCATAAACTCAGAATTACTGTCACAGTGCTAAACACAGTGCTCAATAAAGGTTTCCCAATGGAATGAATTGATTGAATATAACCCTTTCTTATTAAGAATACATAATAGCTTCCTATTGCCTATTAAGTCAATCCCAAGCTCTTCAGATTGACCTTCCAGGTGTACTGTCAGCTGACTCCATCTTACCTGCTCTTAACTTTAGTTCTTTCCTGACATGGGCCCTTCATTCAGGTGACCTTGGTACACACACACACACACATACACACAACTGGGTATTAAAATACTCATCCTTCTGTCTCAGTTTTGCCTGAAGTCCCAAGACATTGGGTACTTACCACTCACATAGAAAAATGCAATGCTAGACCACCCTGGATGTTGGAGTTTGAGTTCAGTCAAACTCTTTCCCTGGAGGTAGGAGACAAGGTGTGTAAAAGTTCCAATCCTCTAATGAAGGATTGGTCTTTCCAGTAACCAGTCCACCTAATGAAGCTCTCTAGGAGCCCCATTAAGACTCACTTCATTAGCATAATTGAAATGGTGGAAAGGAGCTCTTTGTCAAGAACCAGAGGCAAAGACCAAACATGTATTTCTTATTATACCACACCCACAAATACCTCCTTTCCAACTGCAGCTTGAAACAAGCCTGGGTTATGGGAGAGGAGAAACTTTTAAATAAAATTTGGAGTTTCAATTATTCAACTAAAATGGACATTTTTATTGCTGAAATGACATTTTTCTCCTATCTAGAGTGACTGGAGTACTTTTTATTATTAAAAATTAAGTAGAGGGCTTCCTTGTTGGCGCAGTGGTTGAGAGTCCGCCTGCTGATGCAGGGGACACGGGTTCATGCCCCGGTCCGGGAAGATCCCATATGCCGCGGAGCGGCTGGGCCCGTGAGCCATGGCCGCTGAGCCTGCGTGTCCGGAGCCTGTGCTCCGCAATGGGAGAGGCCACAACAGTGAGAGGCCCACGTACAGCAACAAAAAAAAGAAAAAGAAAGAAGAAAAATTAAGTAGAAACAGGTGTGAGTCCTGCCTGAGGTATCATGCCAGGATTGGAGAAGGGTTGCAGGCAGTGGGTTTGTGTGAGCAGGAGAAAGCGATAATGAAGCTGTGTTTTTGTTTTACCCGTTGAAGTACCTCTCTTTCAACACGACTGTTACATTTGCTGATGCTGCACATGTAGACAGGCCTGTAAGTGTATGCAGGCAGGCACACAACACACACACACACACGCATGCACCTTTCTACCATTTAGGATCTACAGTTGAACCCATCTCCTCCAAGAAATCATTCCTGGTTAGCGCAACTCACTCAGCTCTCTCTCTTGGAATTTCTATAATTCCTCTTTTTCAAACCCTATAATCTAACACTTATGTATGTGAACCAACCATACATCTCCATTGATCTTCTCTTGTTTCATTTACATGTTTTTGCTTCTCATTCTTACAGTAAGCCTCTCACCAGAAACCAGTGTGTTTTACTTTGGGATATGTCTCATATATTCCTCCATTGTCACTTAATAAAGGCTGCATGATTGATTAATCAGATATGTCCAAATTTCATGGTAACATCAAAGGTTGGCTAAATATCCAGTTTAGTCTAAAACCTAAAGCTAAATCTTTCTGCCTCCTGATGGAAATGCTGGCCACCTCGACTCGGCTTTCCAGTTTTATTTGGTTGGTCAACTGTTGAACAGAGTGTGCTAATGAAATAACTAATCTTCATGTGATCTTTTATTGCTGGTGAAGGTTAAAATACCAGTGAGGGTGATTTGGTACGTGACATTAGTCCTCTTCAAGCACTGCACTGGGAAGACAGCTTTGGTTAACTTTCATGTTACTCTATAGTTTGTTTTACTTCATAGTCACCAGTAGACTTGAGTTCTTGGATTACTAACATTCAGCTTTTTGCTAATAAAATTTTCTGTAGAACTAGGAGAATTTCCTAGACAGCTGGAAGTGTATTTTGGGACCGGCCTCTCTCAAAATTGCTTTTACGAGCAGGGGATGCATTTCGTCAGGCCCCCACCCTCTTTGTTAGCACCTCTTTTTCACTTGCTCCTGAATGATGAAGGAAATTAGTCTTATGTTATTAATCCTCCCATCCACAATGGGGGCTGACAGTGTGTTTGAATACTTAAAGGCATGAGACTTCTCAAAAGCATTTCAGGGCTCCAAAGAGGCTTATCTTTGGATCATCATGAAGTCCTGATGTCTCTGTGCGTGGAAAAGATGAATCATACATGTACATTGAACAGATGAAACTCTGTGATGTCTCTGCAGGTGATACAGGCTTGCCATTCTTGTCCCAAAGCAATCGAAGTTGTCGTCAATGCCTATGAACATATCAGGTGGAACGTAAAGTGGAAAAGAGCTATCCCTGATGATGACTTGGAGGTAAAGCATCAATTCACTTCCTGTGGGTTTTGCTCTAAAGTACTTCCATAGTGCAATGGGAGTGCAGGAAATTCTAATTCAAAAAATGGGTTTTGAGAATGCGTTTAAGAATTTGAGGATGCTACACAAATACAGCAAGACAAAGGGTTATAAAATGCAGGTGTGAGAATAAATAAATAAATAAATAAATAAGTAGCATCTTGGGAGTTTCTCCATCCAAGGGCAAGTTGAACAGTTATATAAAGGTGACAGTTTTACTTTCTTCCCATCAATTTAGATGAATTTAATAATAAGAAGAAGAATATTTAGGATTGTTCATATAGCATTTTTATCAGAAGTTTAAATTGTGTAGATTATGTCACTCACTTTAAAAAATTGCTCTATTATTATTTATATAGATTAATTAATATTAATAATTATATAGATTAATTAATTATATAGATTATTTCATTCACTTTTAAATAACCTGAAGTCTGTAATAGGCAGGTAACAGAGCATCAACAACTTTGTGATGAGTCATGCAGAAAGCCATTGGCAAAGCTGAGTCCTCATGCTGCATGTGGACTTTGCTGCCTTTGTGAACCAGCCCTTCCACCTAGCCTCATGTTCTTGGTTTTAGCTGTCACAGGCTGTCCCCAGCACGGGAGAGATCTTGGGCACAGAGTACAAAGCTCACTGGGCCTAGAGGCTAATGGCTTAGGTGCAATCTTATTCTGCTACTTATTAGCTATCTTAGCTTTAAAAAGTTACTTAACCTGCCTTAGCTTCATTATTCATGTTTAATTTTGCCTCCCCATCAGGGACTGTGGAAAGCTGCCATTATGTATAAAGTAGGGACTAAACACATCACTATTGATTTCTATTGACGTAAACTCTGAGGCTTTTCTGACTTTAACATGTGTTGCCTTCCTTTTCAGAGATACTGGGATTTTTACCACTCTCTCTTCACTGTGTGCAGTAACTCTCCAAGGACTCTCATGCATTTATCAAGATGTGCCATTCGAAGAACGTTGCACAGCAGATGTCACAGAGTAATTCCTTTGCTTTCCCTCCCATTGTCATTGAAAAAGTACTTGCTTTTAGAGCCAGAGGGAATCATTTATTAAGCCTTATGAGACAGAAGATCCCAATCCTAGATGTTTAAGTGGACTCGCTGAGTAGACACAGTTTGCATAAATAAAATGGTACTTGGGTTGATTATAACACTTCAGGGATTTAAAAACACTTTACAAACACTATGTCATTAATCCTAGAGTATCACGGCGAGGGGAAATAAACAAGAGGTAAAGTTAAGGTAGTCTCAAAAACAAGAGCGTATCCAGAAGGTCCTGACATAACAATAATAATTAATATGTATAGTGCTCTTACTTGGTGCCTGCTATAATTTTATAAGATTTTTCATATGTTATCTCATTTGAAATGGGACCCAGGTTTTCTTACAACCAATTTCATCCTCTCCCTTATCAGTAATAAGTTTACATTACCGTTCAGTTGGCAAAATGCTAGGCTTTAGGATGGGCCTCTTAATCTTGGTGTCCTCCACCCACTCCCACTTAGCAGAAATTATTATGGCTAGTTTTGCAAACTCCTTTCCATATACTAAGCTCCTCAACTTACTTTTAGTGAAGAAAGCACGAGCATACTCAAAACAAAGAAATCTTTGAGTCAAATTAGAAATTAAAAACAAAGATCAGTCACTTGAAAGTCAAAATGGACATTTGAACACTCTCATTGAACCAAAGACTGGAGATGCAAAGATGAGTCCGAAGCGAGGACTCCTGCCCTCCAGGATCTCACCATTTAGCAGAGGATCCGGACATATAAGCAGGGAACTGCAGTGTCAAATGTCAGAGGCAAGAGTAGAGGTGCAGATTCATTCTTAATGCTTGCCTTTCAAAGTCATGTTTCTGACATGAAGTGCGGTTTTCTTTGAAGCATGATGATAAAGAGTAAAGGGATTGTGTGTAGTAGAGAGATCTCCGGCTGCTATGAGTGTAAATGTAAATGGATTCACTTTAAGTTTCCAGGCACATGTACTTATTTTTATTTTAGAATGATTTCGTGCATAGTGCTTTCCCAGACTCCCTGGGGAAAATATTGCACACTCAGTGGCTCCCATGTGTGTGTGACAAGGAAGTTTAGGAAAATGTGTGCAAGGAAACGTGCGAAGGGAAAGACTTAGGTTGATTACTTTGGTCTTTTTATGTAACAGACTGACATTTCAGAGCATTTTAGCTAGAAGATAAGGGGCACTTTGCTGGCGATGGCCAGCTGCAGAAAGCACATGGAAAGACGTTTTGAAAATGGTAAAAGTTTGAGAAACTTGGAAAGACTAGTGTGTTAATCAGGTTTGTTAGCAGTTTGCAGAAAGAGAAACGTAGATGATTAACCTCTGGACCTCATGGTTTATGAGGCCAACTTCGCTTCACTTTTTGTTCTTGCTAATCACTTTTAGATAACCTCATTGACTCTTAGCATTGCCTTTTAGAGGTTACAGCAGAAGTAATTAAGCACAAACAAATCTATTTGCCAGTTATGAGCAGGGTTTTTTTTTGGTTGTTGTTGTTGTTTTTGTGGTGTTTGTTGTTTTTTTGTGGTTCTCCATCTTGTTTAACCTTAGATGCTTGAGTTTGCAGTAGAGATGATGTCAAATATTCCACTAGCCTGACACCTAGACTCTGCTTCGCATACTGGGATTTGCATATTCCTGGTGCCATGTAGGAAAAATCATAAGTGGATACAATAATCTTTCTGAAGTATCAGTTCTACTCAGATATTTTGGGAGAAATATTTTACACTAAAATAAGATCTGTATTATGGAATAGAATACTGTATTTGTATGAACAATTCATATAAAATATGATCCTTCAAAAAACAGTTTGCTTACAGCAAGTGGTGTTAGAACACATTCTAGAATGCCAGTCAGAGGTGCTGGGAGAGGATGTTCCTTGCATGGGGAAGTAACATATCTCAGTTGGCCTGCTGTGCTTAAACATTCTGTGTTAATCTAGCATATGATACAGGACTACTTGCTTTGAATGGTTTATTTGTGGATTTAAAGTTATTTCTCCTCATCTTTGAACTTTCATTTAGAGGACTTAAATAAAGCTCTTCTCTTTCCTTTCATCTTTGTGAGTTATTTGCCGATAAGATGTTTTCCTAGCTGACTTTTCAGCAGTTAAGACTGAAGAACTCTACATGATCCATTGCTTTATTCAACATTGGGAAAGAAAAAGAGAATGAGGAAATGTGCCTGTAAATAAATAATACTTTCAAAGGAAAGTAAAGGGTAAACACAAATAAAACACAGGCTATTGCTATAGGAACAAGAGTATTTTAATAATAATAAATTGTACTGAATCATACTCTTCCATCTGTCACTATCTCTGTCCTCCTGGGTTTCTAATTTCTTTTCATTCTCACTATTCAAGCAACCATGGGCAGGAGAAACAGAGGAAATTATATCCCGATGATACCATTGTTACTTTTTGTAAATAGTCACTTAATGACTGTAGATTACATAGGAAGAAGAATCTTTGATATGAGGGAAAGACCACCCATCCAGTTTTCTCCCTTTTCAGGAGGTAGACACACTTGAGTTCTATTTTTTAATCACCTAGTGTTACATTGTCACTTTGTCCTTCCATCCTGAACCCAGCGGCTTCTAATAAAAAACACAGCAGTAAAAAGCTGATTGTAAGGATGAGAAAAGTAACAAACCATTTGCAGTGGCTTATCAATGTTGGAAAAATCAGCTGAGCCTTATATTTTTGTTACACGTCTGATTGTTTATGAAGAACTCTTGAAGTTTTGAATGGCACACTTTCAAAACTTTTTTGAAAAATCCAGTTACTCACTTATTTTCTTTGAAACACAGACACCATAGCTAATATATGGAAGGAATTCATTGTCACTTCCTTTGGAGTATAAACAGATTCATTACGGTTAGATGTTAAGAATTTTGGCTTTGGTGCCTGTCTATCCAGGTTTATATCCTGACTCTCATCCTTATTTGACCCATTATCTAGAGAAAATGACATGCTTGCTGCATGCCTCAATTTCCTCATTTTGGGAATGATAATGGTACCTACTTCATAAAACTTTTATATGATTGTTTTGAGGTGCAGGGGAGGAAAAAGTTTAACCTGACTCTTTTAGGGTCCTTGGCTGGGCCAAAGACAGATTAACAGGAGGGAAGCATACAAATTTACTTAATGTAAGTTTCACATGACATGGGAGCCTTCATAAGGAAATGAAGACCCTGAAGAAACAGACTTGAGTATTTTTATGCGAGGTTTGATGATGAGTGGACAGTTGTGTAGCAATATGATAGGTTAAGGAGTATGAGGTCAGTGTGGTAAACTGGGGGAAACCGGGACCTGTTCATTAGGATTCCTCTTGGTGTCCCTTTGTCTTAGAAGGTAAGGATGCTCCTTTCCTCCGGATTTAGGGAGGGCACCTCCCACAGGAGGGTTTTATGATTTGTTTCAGGGAAGGAGAGGAGGGGATGGTCAGAGTGATCTTCCTGCTTCTGCTGTTTTCTTAAACTCCTTCAGCTTAAATTAGACACTATGCCAAGGTGCTGTCTATGGGAACAGTGTGTCTGGAGCCCCATCAGAGGGTTAAATTGTTAGTACATTAAAGCACACAGAACAGAGCATGACATTCAGTTAGCATTTTAATTTTGTTATTGTCATAATCGTTATTATTTAGGGAGAACTTTCTACCAGTGAGTAATATTTTCTTAGAGTGAAGCTACAGCTGAAGGTGATGTGTAGTAGATTTCTGTTCACTTTGGGAAATACTTTTTGAGCTTCTTCTATGTGCCAGGCGCTTTGTTGGCTGCTGGGAATCAAAGGGGGAACAAGGCAAACCAGGTCCCTGACCTTCCTGGGTTTTTTTGAGGTGGAGGATGGAGACGGAAATAACATTGATGTGGAGGATTAGCAAAGAGGCAAATTGATTAATTTGTGAAACTTTGCCCTTTTGTAAGTGGGTTTATCAAGGATGCAATCACTCCTTTTACTATTTAATGAAGGCTGTGGAGTCACTTGAAAATGTATCCTGTGGATAAAGAGGGTTGATCAGCTGTTTCCATCTTCATGGAGGGAAGAGTAGGTGAAGGTTAACTTTGTAGCAGGAGGATTATAGATTGGCAATGAGATTCCCAGCAGTGAGGGTTACTGCATATCAGAATGAATGAACAGGGAGGATTGGCGGATTTCATTTAATTATTCTTTCACTTTCAAGAATTTATTCAGTACTAATATGTGTGTGGTTCTGTGCGAAATGTGGAAGGAAGAGGGGAGTGTTGGTACCAATTCACTGCAAGATTCACTTGCAGTAGCTCAAAGTTTTTGTTCGCTTGTTTGTTTTTTACTATGTAGTAAGAATAAAAGGTATACAGTGGAAAACACAGGAAGAACACTCTTTGACATAAGTTACAGCAAGATCCTTTTTGACCCACCTCCTAGAGAAATGGAAATAAAAACAAAAATAAACAAATGGGACCTAATGAAACATAAAAGCTTTTGCACAGCAAAGGAAGCCATAAACAAGACGAAAAGACAACCTTCAGAATGGGAGAAAATATTTGCAAATGAAGCAACTGACAAAGGATTAATCTCCAAAATTTACAAGCAGCTCATGCAGCTCAATATCAAAAACACAAACAACCCAACCCAAAAATGGGCAGAAGAGCTAAATAGGCATTTCTCCAAAGAAGATATATAGATTGCCAACAAACACATGAAAGGATGCTCAACATCACTAATCATTAGAGAAATGCAAATCAAAACTACAATGAGGTATCACCTCACACCTGTCAGAATGGCCATCATCAAAAAAATCTAGAAACAAAAAATGCTGGAGAGGGTGTGGAGAGAAGGGAACCCTCTTGCACTGTTGGTGGGAATGTAAATTTATACAGCTACTATGGAGAACAGTATGGAGGTTCCTTAAAAAACTAAAAATAGAACTACCATATGACCCAGCAATCCCACTACTGGGCATATACCCTGAGAAAACCATAATTCAAAAAGAGTCATGTACCAAAATGTTCATTGCAGCTCTATTTACAATAGCCAGGACATGGAAGCAACCTAAGTATCCATCGACAGAGGAATGGATAAAGAAGATGTGGCACATATATACAATGGAATATTACTCAGCCATAAAAAGAAACGAAATTGAGTTATTTGTAGTGAGGTGGATGGACCCTAGAGTCTATCATACAGAGTGAAGTAAGTCAGAAAGAGAAAAACAAATACCGTATGCTAACACATATGTATGGAATCTAAAAAAAAAAAAAAAAAGGTTCTGAAGAACCCAGGGGCAAGACAGGAATAAAGACACAGACATAGAGAATGGACTTGAGGACACAGGGAGGAGGAAGGGTAAGCTGAGACGAAGTGAGAGAGTGGCATGGACATATATACACTATGAAATGTAAAATAGATAGCTAGTGGGAAGCAGCTGCATAGCACAGGGAGATCAGTTTGGTGCTTTGTGACCACCTAGAGGGGTGGGTTAGGGAGGGTGGTAGGGAGACACAGAGGGAGGGGATATGGGGATATATGTATATGTATAGCTGATTCACTTTGTTTTACAGCAGTTGTAAAGCAGTCATACACCAATAAAGATGTTTAAAAAAAGGTATACAGTGGGTTTTTAAAATTAGATGCTATCTAACTGAGCTATTTTTCTGTCAGCCTGCCATAAAATGGTTGATTAGAAATGATTTTCAG
The DNA here is from genome assembly GCF_008692025.1 of Phocoena sinus. NCBI lineage: Eukaryota > Metazoa > Chordata > Mammalia > Artiodactyla > Phocoenidae > Phocoena > Phocoena sinus. Next base: position 59,327,893 of record NC_045771.1, read on the forward strand.
AATTTATATTTCATTGATAAATTGCCTTCTTCCTATGTTTGGTCACACTTGTCACTGATGAGAATCAATGCATGAAATATGCAAAAACATCCTTCAAGAGGCAGTTGATTATTTTTTCTTTTCTTATTTTTTCCTTTTTCTTTCTTTCTTTTAAATTTTAGTGACGCTAAGTAGATGAGGTGTGCTGAAATTTCTTCTTTAGTAATTGGTTTTCTCAGATAGAGGTATGCCTCAATGATATTGTATAACAACTATGCAAATATATGCTAATCCAGCCAAGGAAATGTAATAATGATGCTACCTTGTGCTTTTTAAATTAAAGACACCAGTGGATTCGTTCTTAGTGCTTAATCAAGCACAGAAGAATTGACAAAACACAACTATCATCGTGGGCCGTTTAAGGTGATTTTGAAGTAGAAGTTAGGTACCAGGGGTCTTCCTAAGGTCCAGGAGCCCAGACATTGCCCAGAGTCACAAGGGAAGACGTTTATTCACTGCCCCATATCAGATTTCAGGGAATCTGAACCTGTTTAATTGAGAAGAGGTGGGAACCAATGGAGATTATAATTAATTTAATTCAGGAAGAAAGACAAAAACACATAGCTGCCTTTCAAAACACAAACTCTCTCTCTCCCCTGTTCAGGGTCCTGGCAGGACGACTTTCATGGGCTGCATGAGCCGAACTCCTTTCCCCTCGCTTCTTGGTGGGTTCAGTGGGAAAGCCAGCCGGACACTGAAGAGCAGAAGGAGACAGAGATGGGGACACTTCCAGGCTCCTTCCCTGCTGAGCCTTCTCTTGATGGCTTGATGGTGGCTGAATTCCTTCCTCAAGGCCACAGCTCCTGTTATGAGCCCTTCTCCTAAGCTACCGTTCTCCACTTTTTTTCTTCAGACCTAGGGTAGTCAAGGCTTCCTCTTGTTGCCTCTGTCCCAGGTGCTTCATCATTCCTTGCTATCTACATTTCTATAAATATTCCTTGGTGAAATTCTCTTCAATCACCCCTATTGAATAAGCAGTTTATTTCCTATAGGGATCTTGACAAATGCACAAACACACATAAGACTGTGATAAGTCAGTGAGAGCTCAGTTGGTGGTCATAGTAAGTGCTGTCAGTGTTGAGGGAAGAGAGGGGTCACTGTGGACCAGTGGTCAGGCAGGTGGACTTGAGCTGTGAACTGAAGAAGGGTGGGGTTGGGTAATAATTTGAGTAAAAGTAGCACAGCGGAAGGGGTGGAGTTTAAGGTGAGTAGCCTCAGTGAAGGGTTAACGCTATAACATACAATGAGCATTCCCTGTCACCGAGTAGACAAGTTGGACACAAGTAGAAGATGAACATTTGTTGTAGAGAGTAGAGAATAAGGTTGGCAGGACTGGGTGGGATCAAATTATGAAACATCTTGAGCCATGGGGAAGCAGCATGGGAAACCAATGGAATATTATTATTACCATAATTATTCTTTTGCAACCCTATAACTTTTATAGTAATAATAATTATGATACAACTACATAACATTTATATGATATGATTTTCAGAGCATCTTATGAGGCTTAATGCAGATAACTGCCTTTACCATTAACCTCAACTCTCCTTCCATGGCAAAATATATATATACAATTCTGAAGATTTAGATGTGAAAAAAATCTAAACAAAAGATGAATAATCCCTTTTCTTACCATGTAAAACACTCCAATCAAATGGAATAATTTACTTGAGCAAAAAGGAATGATAGCCTTGCATTTTTTAATGTCAAAAAGCTAAAGAATTTTTTTAATTGCATGAAAGAAAAAAGAGGAAACCTTTCTTCCAGGGCAAAAGAGGATGAAGGGACAGAGGCAACATTTGGAGTTCGAGTGCCGTTTATAATTCTCGCCACAGCAGTGTTCAAGTGATAAACTGTTTACAGAAGCCTTGACATAATTACAGTCCTTCAGGAGCCCCAGAGCTCCCAGGATTGCTGAAGTCAGAGGGACAATGAAAGGCCTCTTCTTGGGATGATCCATCAGAGAAAAGCTTAGGCAGCAGCGTTGTTTCTAAGTAACTTTGGCTGGTTCTGTGATAAAGACACATACAAAGAAACTGCAAAGTTTTGCTCCTGTGCATTAGCAATACAGTGTGACGGGGGGGGGGGGGGGGGGGGCGGAATCTGAATTTTGGAATTCAGTAGTTGGGTTTTAATCTTGATTGTGCCACTTAATAACTGTGTGACCTTGGGCCAGTTTCTTAACCCACGTGTCAATTTCTTTATTTGGATAGTAGTGATTAACTACCTGATTTGGGAACTAAATGAAATGATGCATGTAAAGCATCTAAAGTGTCTTGTGTACAGCTGAACCTTAAATGCTCAGATGGTACATGCATCTTCTGGGTGGGACACATTGGGTGGAATACATCTGAGGACATATAGAGTTTCTAAGACATGCATGGCACGGACCACGGGCTTTTTATTGCATTTTAACTGCAATGTTTTTTTCCTGTGGTACCAACTCTCTGAGGCAAACTGTTCCAGGCTGACTTCGTTAATGGTCCTCTGCTTTTGGCAGTTAGGTCTGAAGGAGGCAGTGTGGGAGAGTTTTCTCCCTGCCATGAATCAGAGCAGTAGAACTACCAGCAGCTCTCAATTCTAAAAATAAATTCAAAATGACTTGAAGACTTAAATACAAGATGTGACACCATAAAACTCCTAGGAGAGAACATAGGCAAAATATTCTCTGACGTAAATTGTAGCAATGTGTTCTTAGGCCAGTCTCACAAAATGAAAGAAATAAAAGTAAAAATAAACAAATGGGACCTAATCAAACTTATAAACTTTTGTACAGCAAAGGAAACCATAAACAAAACAAAAAGACAACCTACAGACTGGGAGAAAATATTTATAAATGATGCAACCAACAAGGGATTAGTTTCCAAAATATACAAACAGCTCGATATCAAAAAAAAAAATCAAAAAATGGACAGAAGACCTAAATAGACATTTCTCCAAAGAAGACATACAGATGGCCAGCAGGCACATGAAAAGATGCTCAGGGTCGCTAATTGTTAGAGAAATGCAAATCAAAACTATGATGAGGTATCACTTCACACCAGTCAGAATGGCCATCATCAAAAAGACTACAAATAATAAATGCTGGAGCGGATGTGGAGAAAAGGGAACCCCCCTATACTGCTGGTGGGAATGTAAATAGGTGCAGCCACTATGGAGAACAGTGTGGAGTTTCCTTAAAAAACTAAAAATAGAGTTAACATACTATTCAACAATCCTACTCCTGGGTATATATATCCAGAGAAAACTCTATTTTGAAAAGATACATGCACACCAATGTTCAGAGCAGCACTATTTACAGTAGCCAAGATATGGAAGCAGCCTAGGTGTCCGTCGACAGACGAATGGATAAAGAAGATGTGGTATACACACACACACACACACACACACACACACACACACACACACACAATGGAATACTACTCAGCCATGAAAAAGAATGTAATAATGCCATTTGCAGCAACATGGATGGACCTAGAGATTACCATACTAAGTGAAGTAAATCAGACAGAAAAAGACAAATACCACATGATATCACTTATATGTGGAATCTTAAAAAATGCTACAAATGAACATATTTACAAAACAGAAATGGACTGACAGACATAGAAAACGAACTTATGGTTACTAAAGTGGAAAGGTAAGGAGGGATAAATTAGGAGTTTGGAATTAGCAGATACACACTACTATATAAAAAATATATAAACAACAAGGTCCTACTGTATAGCACAGGGGACTATATTCAATATCTTGCAATAAACTATAATGTAAAAGAATCTGAAAAAGAATATATTTATATGAATAACTGAATCACTTTCCTCTATACCAGAAACTAACACAACATTATAAATCAACTGTACTTCAATTTAAAAAAAGTAAAATTTAAAAAAAATGCAGCTCTGAAGAAAACTAAACGGGAAAGCTCAAGGAAGACAAAAAGGTCTGTGGCAACTTTCATTAATCTCCTGGTTACAGTTTCAAACAAACCTACTCTGCCCTTCATAGGAGAGAGACCTGGGAATCAGGAAGAGGTCTTAGAACCACAGTTTCTATCCTGTGTTTACATAACCTGGAAGAAAAATAAAATTGCAGTTTCTCTCTGTGTAGCAAGGAAACGGACAGTTTCATTAGTAATTCCATTCATTTGATTTCATTTCTTTCTGTCCTACTTCCCTTTCTCTCTTTCTCCCTTCCTATCTTCTTCTCCCTTCCCTTCTTATTTCTCTTCCTCATTTTTTTTTTTTTTCTTTTTTGCAGTACGCGGGCCTCTCACTGTTGTGGCCTCTACCGTTGAGGAGCATAGGCTCCGGATGCGCAGGCTCAGCGGCCATGGCTCACGGGCCCAGCCGCTCCGCGGCATGTGGGATCTTCCCGGACCGGGACACGAACCCGTGTCCCCTGCATCGGCAGGCGGACTCTCAACCACTGCACCAGCAGGGAAGCCCTCTTCCTCATTTTTGAGTGTATTTTTTGCCTCTGCTTGGCCAGGATCTCAGTGTGAGCCATGCAGAGGCCATGCTAGTGTATTCCTAGGGACTGTCAACCACTGATGAGACCAGTGTCTTCTGTAACTTTGCTTTGGATGCATGAAAGTGACACATAAGTCATCCAGAAACGGACAGTTTGTACTTCTTTCTCACTCTCTCATTCTTTGATTTTTTGTGCCCAGTCTGAAAGCCACAATTATGGAAGAATTTGTTTTCTTTTTAACAATAGATAACAGGTTAGAGATCAGGGTCAAGCTAGAAGCAAAAACTACCAGAGAGGTAATGAGAAAATTTCTAAAACAAGACCTGCACAATTCTGGTCCATCTGCCCTGGCAATGCCAGAGAGGGGGCCTAATCACCCAATCTGGGTTCCTAGCATCCCACGTATTGCTGCAGTATCAGACGACTCTACCAGTGAGGTCTCAAGATACTCTCTTTTGGAAAAGCACAGGAGTTGCTTCTGGAGATCATGTAGCTGAATTGCTGGCCACACAGACTAACAAACAAAGTCATCCACACTGGATTAGAATTCCTCTCTGCCATCCACTCCCTCTGAGACAATTTCTCTCTTTGCAACTAGGGGCAGTAATTACCTCATTGTAGAGTTGATGGGAAAGTAAATAAAATGAGCATGTTTAGTACAATGCCAGGCACATGGTTAACTTTTTTTTTTTTCTTTTGGCTGTGTTGGGTCTTCATTGCTGTGCACAGGCTTTCTCTAGTTGCAGTGAGCGGGGGCTACTCTTCGTTGCAGTGCACAGGCTTCTCATTGCGGTGGCTTCCCTTATTGCGGAGCACGGGCTCTAGGCATACGGGCTTTAGTAGTTGCAGCATGCAGGCTCAGTAGTTGTGGCTCGTGGGCTCTAGAGCGCAGGCTCAGTAGTTGTTGCTCCGTGGAATGTGGGATCTTCCCACATCAGAGCTCGAACCCGTGTCCCCAGCATCGGCAGGCGGATTCTTAACCACTGTGCCACCAGGGAAGCCCACATGGTTAACTTTTAAGAAATGGTGATTATTATTATAATCATACCCTACTTGCCTTTTCCAGCTGAATTCTAGATGTTTATAAGTAACTCGCAGACCCCACACATGCTGGAAAAGTTTACACACACACACACACACACACACACACACACATCTAGCAAACAGAAATGAATACAATGTATGAATATATCTATTCAAGAATATGCCATCAGTATGGGTTGCAGCCCACAGGAGGAAATCTGCCCATTTCTAAACACAGGACACAACTTAATAAATCATAGGCTCTCTTGCAATGCGTTGATATTTGAGTTGGTTTTCAGTAGTCCTTACATTTTTTTTCTACCTTGGGACAGGGCTGACTAATTCACTGAACATGTTCTTCCTCTATATGTATAGTTTACCTTTCTTATTTAGATATTACATGGTGCTTAAGTCTGAGCTCTCTTGAGATGGCAAAAGTGTGGCATATCACTTTTCACATCTGTGGCAGGAAATTCTAACCAATCAAGTTATTCTCTCCTGTTTAACCCAGGCTCAGCCTCTGAATCCTCCTCAACATGGTGTGTAGACTGCCACTGCCAAGTGCTTTGAGTTTATAGACAAGGGGAAACTTTTTGTCATCTCTGGGTTCTATTCTCAAGGTTCTCACAGATTCATGGTCATACATTATGTAAATAAAACCTGGAAGAAGTAGAAAGCAGGTGATAATTACTGGCACAGGTGTTTGTTTGTTTTTTTCATTTGTGTGCGTGTATTTGTGTGTGTGTGTGTGTGTGTGTGTGTGTGTGTGTGTGTAAGTATAGAATTTATTCAACAAGTGTTTGTTGAGCTGGATCCTGTACCAGGTGCTGGGGATTCAAAAGTGAATAATGGTAGTCAAAGTCCCAGACCTCATGGGGCACTTTATTTTTTAATTATTATTATTATTTTTTAACTTATTTATTTATTTACTTTTGGCTGCGTTGGGTCTTTGTAGCTGCTCGCAGGCTTTCTCTAGTTGCGGCGAGCGGAGGCTACTCTTCATTGCTGTGCACTGGCTTCTCGTCACGGTAGCTTCTCTTGTTGCAGAGCGTGGGGCTCTAGGCGTGCAGGCTTCAGTAGTTGTGGCGTGCAGGCTATAGAGTGCAGGCTGAGTAGTTGTGGTGTGCGGGCTTCAGTAGTTGTGGTTCGTGGGCTCTAGACCGCAGGCTCAGTAGTTGTTGCGCATGGACTTAGTTGATCCGTGGCATGTGGGGTCTTCCTAGACCAGGGCTCGAACCCATGTCCCCTGCATTGGCAGGTGGTTTCTTAACCACTGTGCCTCCAGGGAAGCCCTCATGGGGCACTTTAAGAAATACTTGTGCTCACTCCCCACTGACTCTTTTGAAAACCTTAGTAAGCTAATTAGGTTAAGTGCCTCATTCATCATGCCATGTTGTATCATCTGTCTGCCTACTGTCTCCCCAACTAGGCTATAACCTTCTTAAAGGAAAGAACTGTAATCTCTTCAGTTTTTCAAAAGATTAAGGTAAAATTTACATATAGCAAAATGCACAATCTTTAAATATATAACTGGATGAATTTTTATAAACATATCTACCTGTGTAATCAATACTCTAATCAAGATAAAGAGCACATGTATTACCCCAGAATGTTCCTTTCTGCTTCTTTTCAGTAAATCCTCACCTCCCAAAAGCAACACTGTGCTGTTTCTATCACCAGAGGTTAGATTTACGTGCTCTTGAACTTCATAGAAATAGAATTATATAGTATATGCTCTTTGTGGTCTGGCTTCTTTCTCTCGACATAATGTTTTGGAGATTCATCCATGTTTTTCCATGTATCAATAGTTTGTACCTCTTTATTAGTACAGAAGTACTTTATTGCTTAGTAATAATTCCATTGTATGAACGTACCACCATATGTTTATCCATTCTCCTGTTGACAGACATTTGGGTTATTTCCAGTTTGGGGTAATGATGGATGATGGTTAATTATATGCGTCAACTTGGTTAGACTATGGTACCTAGATATTTGGTCAAACACCAATCTAGATGGTGCTGTGAAGGTGTTTTTTAGAAGTGATTAACATTTAAATCAGACTTTGAGTGTACTCAAACTCATTTTACTCCATATTATGGAGGCAGATTACCCTCCATAATATGTGTGGGCCTCATCCAGTCAGTTGAAGGCCTACAAGAAAAAGACCGAGGTCCTCAGAGGAAGAAGGGATCCTGCTTCTGGACTGCCTTCAGATTCAGGACTGAAACATTAACTCTTCTCTGGGTCTCCAGCCTGCCCTGCAGATTTCAGACTTGAGAGTCCCTATAGTCACATGAGCCAATTCCTTAAAATAAATCTTTCTCTCTCTGTATATATACACACAGCCTAGTGGTTCTGTGTCTCTGGGGAACCTTGACTAACTCAATAGACAAACTTACTATAAACATTCTTGCTCAAGTCTTTTTGTGGACATGTTTCCATTTCCCTTGGGTAAATATCTAGGAGTGGAATCGAAAGGTCAGTCAGTGGGCATATATTTAACTTTATAAGAAAGTGCCAAACCATTTTCCAAAGTGATGGACATTTTTTTTCACTCCCATCAGCAATATATGAGAGCTCTAGTTGCTGCACATTCTTGTCAACATTTAGTGGTGTCAGCCTTTTTAATTTTAGCTATTTCAATGGGTGCGCAGTGATATGTATTTGCAGTTTTAATTTGCATTTCTCTGAGAGCTAATCATGTTAAACAGCTTCTCACGTGCTTACTGGCTGTGTATCTTCTTTGGTGGACTGCCTGTTCAAATATTTTGCAATTTGTTCCTTTTCAATCTCAACTCCTAGCGTTTAGTAGGAGTTAACATAACTATTGAATGAATGAAGAGAAGAATGTTACAGTCTCTATCATCAGTGATTATTCTGAAATGATTATTAAATCTTTGTCTAGTTATTTATAATGCTTCTAAAGTGCTTCAGTAATGCCTGACACATAGTCAGCAGCCAGCATTTGTCAGCTGCTAGTACCATCCCTATTTTATATGTGTGGAATTGGGGATCAGAAAAGTTATGTGACTTAACCAAGATTACCTGGTTACTAACTGTCAAAATCGCTGCTCCACTCTGGGCTTCTCAAATTCTGTAATTTCACTTTTTGACTTTTTTTGTTATTAATACCTTGAGCATTTAAATATTGGATTCACCATTGAATGTGTTACTTCATTGATTCTTTTAACTATTACTTATGGCAAATCTAATATGGCAAAGTTAATGGTGCTAATCATTTTACTTGTTTTAACTTATTTAATTCTCACTACAACCCTGTGACGAAAGTACTGCTGTGTTTATTTTAGACAGTTAAACTGCAGTACAGAGAGGTTATGCAGTTACCTAAGATCACATAGCTAATTAAGAGGTATAGGTAGGATTTGAGTTCAGTTGGTCCCATACCAATACCTATATGATTTGTTTTGCTTCCTAACCACTATACTATACTGTTTCTTATGACAAGAATAATTTTGGACAAGTTGAATTTGAGGGGCTAATGAAACAGCGGGATGGAGAAGTCCAATAGAGTCATGACACTTAGGAGAGAGTTCCTGGTGGAGGTGGGGGCAGGGGAAGGGGGAGAGGGGAGTGTGGTAAGACTGGATGTTCAGTAAACTACAGTGCAAGACCATACTAGGAAAGATGTGTTAGGAGTAGTTAAAGAAAGTGCTGGCTATATTCAAAGATGAAGAAATTCCAGCAGTTGATTTCAGAAAGTTCTATGGTGACCCCCATTTTTTTATAGACCTACCTTGTTTACAAGAATAGGTCTATAGGGCTTCCCAGGTGGCGCAGTGGTTGAGAGTCCGCCTGCCGATGCAGGGAACACGGGTTCGTGCCCCGGTCCGGGAGGATCCTACATGCCGCGGAACGGCTGGGCCCGTGAACCATGGCCGCTGAGCCTCCGCGTCTGGAGCCTGTGCTCCGCAGTGGGAGAGGCCACAGCAGTGAGAGGCCCGTGTACCGAAAAAAAAAAAAAGAATAGGTCTATAATAATGATGTCTTTTGATCTGCAATAGTTTGTCCCTAAGATATTCCACAATATTTTGGCTGCTGTTTGCTGTTAAGAGTCCAAGACAAGTGGACCTGTGTTGTCTGCCCACAGGGCCCAGGAGCCCAATGTCATTCTGATAACCCCTTTTCTGTTTACTGGAAACCCCAAACACCCCCTCAGGAGTCCCTTAGGTCAGGCTGACTAATCCCTTCTTCTGCTCAGATTTCACTCTCCTGAAAAGGCCGTGTGAGGAGCAGGGAATGAGTCAGTCCCTTCAGGCTGGCAGTACCCAGGGATGGAGCTAATCTGCATTATCTTAGCCTCCACAGGGTGAGTAATCATGCCCAGCGGGAAGATCTAACCCTGGAAAACAGGTGCAAGTATCCAAAGGAGGCCTTTGTGACCATAATAGGACGTTAGCTGAAACTCAGTCTATATTTACTCCTTGCAACAGAATATTTATTGGACCATGGTCTACAGGAACATTCAGGTTCCCTAAAAATTGATCTCTGCACCGATTATTTGGGCATCTCAGAAACACCAGGACTTGCACAGCAGGTCTGAGCCCAAGTCTTCCTCCTGACAGTCCAGAGAGGCAGTAGTTGGCAAGGAGTGACTAAGCCAGGCCCTGCCTTACTGGGCTGCACGCACAAACATGTTTTTGAAGCGCTGTATACGCTCAGCAGGGAACACGCTGTTCTCTCTGGGAGGTTGCCAGAAACTTAGGAGAGAGTCAGATCAATGCCAAGAACAGACACCAAGGCTTCTCTCCCTTCTCAGAAGGGGATCCTGTGTGGTGCTGGGTGGCCACCACCCCTCCCTGATCCTCTAGCCTTCCAAACCAAGCCTACAAACTGTTTCCCTGCACTTCTCAACACCTTGGTTAGGTTTTTAAATCTTTTTTAACATCTTTTTTGGACTATAATTTCTTTACAATGTTGTGTTAGTTTCTGCTGTTTTTTAAATGATTGTTAGAGACCACTACATACCTTTGGGCCACCGTAATCATGCTATTCAAAGCCAAGTGCAAATACATTCCTTGTACTTTCATTCATTTTGCATCTCATAGCCTTGGGCCCTGGGCCTTAGAAGCAGTGCCCGAGGAGAATAACCACCAACCTGTCCCATTTCATACAGGTACAGGCAGGGTTTGAGTTGCTGCCCTCCCAAGCTAGCCCTCTGCTGTAGCTTTGGCAAGGAACACAAAGATTACTTGAAATTCAACCAGTGCTGGTAAAGTGATAAGAAAACGTTTATCTTCTTTCAGAGGTACTCTTGCCAAATCCTCAGTGTTTCCATTTGGTTCAGCTCTATAACCAAATATTTTAAACTATTTTTTCCTCTATAATTGGCAAGTGTCAATTTTTGAGTAAGTATTTTAAAGTGAGTTTTTCATATATTTCCTATATTTGTATAGGGTATAGCTTCTTGTTTGCATAGTTCTCGAAGTTTCTAAGATTCAGCTGCTTTTTGGTTTACGGAATGCCGATTAATCCAGATACATTTACGTGGTGTCAACTACCTGAAATGTAGGCATTCACCCAATTCATCCATCCATCCACTCATTCACCCACCCAATACTTTTTCAGTTTAAAGTCCCTATAAGTAACTCACCAGCCTTATAAAGACACTGAAGTTGAGAACCTACAGTAATTAAGAGATGATAAATATCACACAGATCCTTATTGCTTTTTTTTTTAACATCTTTATTGGGGTATAATTGCTTTACAATGGTGTGTTCTTATTGCTTATTAAGCAACTGAAAACAGAAAAGCTCAGGGGAGAATGATCTGTGTGAAAGTTAAAGATTCTGCCATGGAGTGATTTCACCAACCATATGCAACTGCAAAATGTAGAAAGCCAAGCTCAGGCTGGATAAGCTCATTCTGTTCTTAGGACCCGCTAATTGGTTTCACATGTATGTAGATGGAACCCTCCTGGGGCTAGATTCCAACATGGGGAGAGAAATGAGATAATTTCTCTGAAAGATACATCTGAGTCAGACAGAAGGAGATGTTATAACACTGGACTGTGGTTATGATCTGTGTTGGTGTGATGATGACACTTTATTTAGGGAGATGTTGATAGTCAAAAAGAATGTCATTTCTCCACTTCCTAAGCATGACCTTGGCTATTCAGTCACATTATTTATTTATTCAATAAGTATTTATTGAGCCCTAGTGCCAAGCATGGTATGAGATGATGGAAATTCTCTTCCCCTCACAGCATAACACTGATTATTTTTTGAGCTTCACTCTAAGTCATAATAATACCTATCATTCAGAATTGTGTGGAGTTCGTATACATTGCATTTGTGATAAGGTACTGAGTGGGACTTTTCTTATTGTCTCAGAACTGGCATCTTGGCTCCAAACTTGGGGAAAATAGATGATAATTAGAGGACAGAGAGATGATTGAGATTTATTAAGAGGCAAATTCATTCTGCTGCCTCAGTTATCACTCTCTACTCACTAATCTAATCTTGAGGGAACTACTGAATTGTAATCTCCAGCTTCAGAAAGAGTTCCATGTCTTTTCCTTCCACCCTTGGAGGGTGCTCCTTCTAAAATAAACCAACGGGTTTCCCCAGGAGAATGATCTGTAGAGATTGGGGACAGGGGTGCTGGCAAGAAGTTGAGCCTGGAATCTCATTTTTCAGTTGGATACCTACTTATGCAATGAATGGACTTGCTACACTGCACTTTGTGCCTACGTAAGCAACGGGAAAGAGAATTAGGGAAAAAACTCAGGGTAGAGAAAATGAGCAGTAGGGGAATAGGGCATATTTCCATTATCTGGCAGGAAAAAGATGCATGAGACTTCTCTAGGTCAAGTGGATACCATGGAAATCTTGAATTACTGGAACCCCACCGTAACGTGTGACTAAGAAGAGACCCCAGCAGCAAAAGCTTGTAGAATGGATTTATAGGGATGGGATCTGGGAGAGATTGGAAAAGGTCCACTGGAGCTAATTTCCCATGAGAGGTGGCAACTCAGTGAAGAGGCGGCAGAAGAGCCTTCCAGAGAATCATCAGGTGTCTACCAAGAGGTACAGATTTGGATGGTTGCCCTGGGAGAGAGCAGAGTGGCAACCGGTAAGTAAAAACATTTCCGCTCCCTTTGAGAATTCTGTCTCCCTGTCTTCAACACAGCAAAGGGCTCAGAAGATGTGTGGGGTGGGGAAGGGGGGAGATCATCAAGAGATGCCCCCTCTCCTTGGAAGTGGATGGCACTGGAGTATATCTTTTACAACCTGAAAAGTTCAGAAAACTGGCATCTGCCGGAGACGCCATAAAGTCTTGGGAAGGGGAGATTCGATGGAGCATGTTTTAAAGCAGTGATTGAAGAAAAATAAAACCCTATGGAGTTTGAATCCTGCTGAGTTCACAATGTTCAGTAAACTGCTGACAAATTTGAAGTGCTTAGCAAACAGTCAGTGCTTCACAAGTGGAAGATATCATTAATCCTAATCACCTAAAGAGAATAAATATTCAGAAAATCTCTACATGTTTCAATATCGAAGAGCAAGTAAGATGCCCAATTTGTATTTTTGCTTTAGGAGAAAGTATAATATGTTCATTATGTCTTCAAGTTTCTGTTTTCTTCCTGAAGGCCTTCTCAGGATGTTTTCTGGATTGTCTCACCACATTCCTTTTGCTATTTTAGGCATTTGCCTTCTTTGTCATTTCATAGACCCCCTCAGGGAATGAGAAGACCACAAAGGCCATCTATTCCCACCTCCAACTTAGTTGAAGATAAAATACTATTTAATTATTGAAAAAGTACTTCAAGTTTTTAAAAACAAAGTGTCTTGTGTAGGTGTGCAATAAAGCAATTTCTGCAGACTTAGTACACAAGGCGGAGACCGAGAGTCCTGATGTAGTGAAGCAAAAGGAAGAGGACACTGGGCTCAGCACAGAGGAGCCAGACAACTTCTCAGAAATGTGACAGCTCATGTGCTATTCAACACCACTTAGCGTCCATTTCCTCAGCTATAAAATGGAGATTTTGACAAGGAACACACTGAGTAATTGTGATGATTAAATGAGATGATTATGGAAAGCGTGGAACACAGTGCTAGGCACAGAGTTGATGCTCAAGAAATAGCTGTTTTCCCCTTTCCGAGTTTGCAGGGTCAGAAGACACCCCTGGGAAGAAGAAATAATGAGTTGTTCAGAGGAGAGAGAGGCATTGGGGAGAGGAGTATCAGAAAAAATACACTGAACATTCACTTGTACATTCAGCCGACTAGAACTGGTGGTCATTTAAGTGGCATTATTAAGAAGAGCCACAGAAAATCATGATGACACTATTGGAGCAGAATGACATACTGATATTTCATATTTATTTCATAATGTATTTTTTTAAGGTTTTTTTTCATGTGGACAATTTTTAAAGCTTTTATTGAATTTGTTACAATATTGCTTCTGTTTTATGTTTTGGGTTTTTTTTTTTTGCCCGCAAGGCATGTGGGATCTTAGCTCCCTGACCAGGGATCAAACCTGCAGCCCCTGCACTGGCAGGCAAAGTCTTCACCACTGTACCACCAGGGAAGTCTCTTTCATAATGTATTGATAACCTGGTATTAATACCTGTTGTTTATTTAAAAACTGTTCAGAATTCAGAAAAATTTTTTAAAATCATTGAAACTAAATATTTGGCAGATGTCACCTATAAAATGTATAAACATATAACATTAAATGAAACTTAAATTTCAAAAATATAAATATTAAACATACATTACCATTCTAATTTGAATTAATAGCAGGGGAAATGCAATAAAAAAGTACTTATACCAAATAAACTAACATTACAAAAAGTGAAAAAATAAATCCTGAAAATTGAAAATGAATTAAATTATTTGATTTTTTTTGCAGGTCTGATCTTAAGAACCATGTGTATCAATGGTGACATCTTTGATGGTGAGCCTATTTTGGGGCAAATTTTTCTAGCCCCTAGGAATGATTTTTCATATTTTATACTAGCTGGAGGAATAGTTAAGAGATTAAATATAAACTAAATCCAAATTTCTTTCTCTCATCTTTTACCTACAAGTAATCTTACCTTTATGTGCTAATATATTTTAGAAATTTTTATTTTTTATTAAAGACTTCAATATTTTTATTGACAGTGAGCTGTAGTTTTTGTTACTAAGGCCCAGCTGTGGATTTGCAAGTTGCCTGGTTCTTAATTTCTGCTCTGAAACAGCCTTTGTTCAAACAAACAAAACAAATCAATCAAACAGATAAGGAGTTTCCACCACTGAACACTGATTGTTTTTTGCTATCAACCTGACCCCATTCGAAGTGCAAATATTTTGAGGGTAAGACTGAGTCTTTGTTCTTTATAATTCTCTTTTAGGGAGACTCTCCTTCTTTATATACTCAGGTTAATGCTAAAAAATAATTTCTAAAAATACTTCTTTCAAGAAGTAGAACTAGAAAGAATTTGATCTGGGAAAATCTGTGTTAAGACTTCCAATCTTTTTCACTCACTAGCCCAGACACCTTGAGAAATCGTAAAGCCTCCCTTTCAATGCTGGGTTTAACTCTCTAGGTACTTCTCAAGACATAAATAATTCAGATTTTTTAACTACTAAAATAATGGTATCACCAACTAAAAGAGTGGTTCTTAACAATCAATAGCACGATATACTGGA
This sequence comes from Phocoena sinus, assembly GCF_008692025.1. Lineage (NCBI taxonomy): Eukaryota > Metazoa > Chordata > Mammalia > Artiodactyla > Phocoenidae > Phocoena > Phocoena sinus. The sequence continues at coordinate 59,343,084 of NC_045771.1, forward strand.
GTTTTAGAATATTGCAATCCAACACTGCAATCACTGAATTTAAATCATCTTGCTCAGAAAATTTTCCTTCATTAAGCTACTTTAGTGTATAAATTTCATTTTTAGAGTAAGTCCACATCGATTTAAGGCAGCTGTTTACGGTATATCCTTAAAGACATGAATTCATTCACCTCAGGTGTCCTCCCTTTAGTCATTAATGACTTGGCATAAATTGTGTATCAGCCGAGTAGTCAAGAATGGGACCCAGACCAAGTCTGTTGTTTTTCAAGGCTGAGCAGTGGACAGAGAACTGCATGCAGGAGGAAGATAATTCCTATTGGAGGGTCGGACCCAAGGGGAGGTGCAGCAGATTGGCCCTGGAAAGCCTGGGGCTGCCTTAGGAAGACAAAGTGGGCTTAGAAGAAATGCTGATGCAGGCAGGGAAGCACCAGAGGGTGGACGGACACCTCCACTCTAAACCTCAAACCACGTTTACACTGGGCACACTTAGTGGCAGAGCCCTTGTATTAAGCATTACTGAGAAAATGTATCTTAAGAAAGTGACAGTCTATGCTCTTAGCTTGAGGAAAAGAGAAAATCAGACCTAATACTGTTATTGACCCTCCCAAGTCTGCCTCCAACAGGCGTCCTCCTGCTCTGTGTCATTGGGGCTAACAGAACGAGACCCGATTTGGATCAGGAGCAAAGAAAAGCTTTTTACTCTTTGATCAAAGAAAGAAGAGGTGCAAGCTTGCCCCTAGAACACATGCCCCCCGGGACAGGCCACGGTGGGTGGGTCTGCTTTACAGGGATCTTGTCAGCGGGGGAGGGGGCGGAGTGCTCAGAGGCGGGCGCAGCTGTGCTCGCTGCGCGAGATCACAAGTGCTGGGCGCAGCTTCTCTGCACGCGGCCTGCCGCCGCCATCTTAAATTGCAGTGCGCTGCACAGCGCTTCCGCACAGGACCCAGGAGCTGAGGTGTCCGCTGGTCGTTTCTCGTGAGAAACTCTGGTATGAAGCGCCGAGTTTGAGGCCTCTGTACGTGAAACTAGACGAAGCGTGAAAGAGGAGGTTAGACTTTACCACCGAGATTCTGTCTTATTTTTTTCTGGGACCCCAGTGGGCTTTGCCGGTGACCGTATATACAAATGAAGTGAAGAAATACACAAATTAATATAATCATAGGAAACATTCAGGAAAAAATTAAAAGTAAATGAGGTTGGATAAGAAGTAATGAATTGGGGCTTCCCTGGTGGTGCAGGGGTTGAGAGTCCGCCTGCCGATGCAGGGGACACGGGTTCGTGCCCTGGTCCGGGAAGATCCCACATGCCGCAGAGCGGCTAGGCCCGTGAGCCATGGCCGCTGAGCCTGTGCGTCCAGAACCTGTGCTCCGCAACGGGAGAGGCCACAACAGTGAGAGGCCCGCGTACGGCAAAAAAAAAAAAAAAAAAAAAAGAGGAAGTAATGAAATGATTAGTGAAGTATGGGTTTCTCTAGAGGGGAATATTTTGAGCCAGATTTTAAGAAGTTGGATGTGGTTAGCAAAAAGAAAATGTCTTTCTATACTGAGAGACTGCTATATGCAAAGGTGTTATCTTAGCCTGGGTTCCTGAGAAAAGAGTCTGAGGTTAATCTCATGAGCACATGTTTTCTTGTGGAGTGCAGTCCTAGGGGAGCAAGAATGAGGCAAAAAGGCAGGCTAGAAATAAATTTTAAAAATCATGTTAGGGAGATCTAGTTATAGGACATTCAAATGGTTGCTCAGTTATGCAGAACACCTCCAGAGAGAACTCATGAATTCCCAGCGTCTCAGAACAGGCCTCCATGGAAAGAAGGGTGAACAGGCTATCTACAGACTTCTTTCTGTATCCTGTTTCTCACCTCTGGTTTGCCAGTGTTAACTTTCCCATCTTCCCTCCGGACAGCTGGTGGAGTTGGACCACCAGCTACTGGAGGGTCTGTGGTTTCTGCCATGATAAAAGTGATGGAGGCCATATCAGAGCCTGGCCTTTTCTCCCCAGAATTTGCAGTGGAGGCTGAGTTAACCAGTGTTAAATGGTGAATCTTCAAGGTTTTATAACTACTGGAATGGGATGAGCCAGTCAGCCATTGCTGGCCTGCTCTTAATCAGGAATCAGGGCAAGCAGCACTCAGGTAGGGAACAGACGAGGCCATGAGGATGTGAGGAGACTTAGGAGGTAGGTCTGGTACAGGGATGAAAACGGATGGTGAAAAACCAAGCCTGTTTAGAGGGAATGGGTCCTAGGCAAATGGGTGATTTAGTGTGTCGTTAGGGTGACATTCCCTGAAGGGCCAAAAGCTAGAATTTCATAAGTTGATTTAAGTGAGTTTGAGACTTTTGCCTATTTTGTTTTGCTTATTATGGCTGATACTATGGTTTTAACTATTTAATAATCTTTTCAATCTCCTCCCTAAACTGCAGAGGCTGGAAAGCTAAAAGTAACACTTTTCAGACTCCAAAGTAGCTTTCTGGCTATGATTCAGGTTGTGCCAAAAAGACGCACTCGTGAAAAACTTGAATTCAGGACTGAAGGAAATGGGGCGGGAGGCATAAAACACAGTTGTAGCAGGTGCTGGGTGTGTAGTCAGCAGCCATAATCGGACTTCCTATCGTGGCCCTGCTCCCAGGTGGCCCAGTTGTGTGGTGTGGCTTTGGAAATTTCTCAACCTCAAGACTGTTTCTCAATTAATCTGTAAGCCTTTTACTGCTCTATTAAAACAAAACAAAAACCTCTTTTGCTTAAACCAGCTAGAGGGAATACTATTCTGAGGAAACGACCATTGCCACACTTATAATATTTTTTTTAAAGCTTTGCCAGAGAAGTCTTTCCTCTCCTTATAAGGCCACTAGTCCCATCATGAAGACTCTACCCTCATGACCTCAATTAACTCTAATTACCTCTCAAAGGCCCCATCTCCAAATGCCACCACATTGATGGTTAGAGCTTAACCATATGTATTTGGGAGCGGGGACACAAATATCCATCCATTACACACAGACAGAAAACGAGGGAGATCAATTCTGGCTCTTAGATAAAATGCCATTCAGGGTCCACAGTCATTAAATCTGATAGTCACTTTTAGCACATATTCTTATAGCTAATACCCATGAAGAAACACAGAACCCTGAGTGTACCTAAATGAATTTGACTTCTTGGGCATCATCAAACATTAAGAGAACCTTAAAATGTGTACCATGTTAAGGAATTTATTGTTCAAAGATAAGGAAAGATGCAGTGTCTGTAGAGTTGTAATGCAAAGAGGAATTCCTGTCTTCCCTGCACACTCGGGAGGGGTAAACATTAGGTCACTGCCTCAGCCTGTGTGCTCTGCATAACCTCTGATGTCCTTCTAGTAGACCTCGATCCCTTACTTTGTTTTATTGTGACCTCCTCTCCCCATCCCTGGCCCTGCCTAGCCGGGGACTAAGAGGTCATTTTCAAGCAACTGCACACAAATTAGTAAAAACCTTGACCCTAATTTCATACTTTATCTAGAAGGTGTGCTGAAGGTAATAAACCCAGAAGCATTAAATAATTGGTCTGCATTTAAAGGGCTTCTGGCTAAAACCTCGAAGCCAGACCTATCAAAATGCTCACAGAACAAAGGGGGTTTCTGAGTCCATTTCTAAGGATTCTCTATCCTTAGAAGGCATTTGGGTTTATAATAAAAATGGGGACTTCCCTGGCGGTCCAGTGGTTAAAACTCTGCACTTTTACTGCAGGGTGCCCAGGTTCGATCCCTGGTTGGGGAACTAAGATCCCACATGCCACGTGGTGTGACGGAAAAAAAAAATGGTTTTTTTTCCAATAATATTAAGAGGAAAAATCACTTGTGACTAGTACTTGATTGAGAGTGAAGCTATGTGAAAGAAGCAAAAGTGACGTCTGTAGTAACTAATTATTCAAAATGGTTTTTATTAACATTCCAGGGAATGTTTTCCTCACAAAAACATTCTCACCCAAAGCAAGAATGATTTTTTGCAAAAATCTCAACCAAAGGTAAACTTCATATCATGCTGAAATTATTTATTTAATTTAGACCTCTTTGATTTCTTTTTTTAAATTAATTTATTTATTTATTTATTTACCGCTGTGTTGGGTCTTCATTGCTGAGTGCAGGCTTTCTCTAGTTGTGGTGAGTGGAGGCTTCTCATTGTCATGGCTTCTCTTGTTGCGGAGCATGGGCTCTAGGCATGCAGGCTTCAGTAGTTGTGGCATGTGGGCTCAGTAGTTGTGGCTTGCGGGCTCTAGAGCTCAGGCTCAGTAGTTGTGGCGCACGGGCTTAGTTGCTCTGCGGCATGTGGGATCTTCCCGGGCCAGGGATCAAACCGGTGTCCCTTGCATTGGTGGGCAGATTCTTAACCACTACGCCACCAGGGAAGCCCCTTTGCTGAAATAATTTAAAAGATACGAATTGTTTTCTAGATCCTTACTAATCAAAGTATCGCCTATGGACGAGAACCATTAGCACCGTCTGGGAAATTGTTAGAAATTCAGTCTCTGGCCCTATCCAGACCTACTGAATTAGAATCTACATTTTAACAATATTCCCATGTGATTTGTAAGCACATTAGAGTTTTCAAAGCCCCATTCTTGATATTGTAAAATTTTTCATAAGGCCACTTGTTGAAATGATTCCATTTAGCATTTAAATATGTTATGGCAAATGTCCATTAAGGATCAGCAAATACTTATTTGTGTCCCTATCAATGCTGTTGTTATGTGGATTATTAATTTAGTCAATTTTTGTTATAAGGAATCTGCTTTTATCCAGTGGTATTTCTTGAGCTTCCCAAAGTGAGAAATAGTCCCTATTTTTTCTTATTTGTTCTTGTAGCTAATTGTTTTAATCATCTTTTTTGTTGTTCCTTCAGGCTCCAGTGATGGGTTATCATTTAAGGATTCTCAAAAGCCTTCTGAAATACCCCCAAAGTTGTTTTGGCATATCCAGAGGCATTTTCTCTGTTCTTCCTTGCTTACAGAACCATGATTTGGTTCAGTGTCATGATGTTTTTAGCCTTAGTCTAAGCAAATCATGATGATCTTATGTCCCTTTACCATGTACTGAATTTCCCATCCTCATTTTAACTAAGGGTGACTGAGATCTGACCAAAAAGGGATAAGTTGGAGGTTTATGGGAAAGTCTTTATTCCTTAAAAAAACAACAGAAATGAAAATGTAGCTCACTGGTCCCTGGTGTTCCTTCTTTTAACCTAAAAGACAGGATGCAAGTGCTGTGAGAGTCATTTGAAACCATGAAGTGATAAAAATAAGGACAAAAAGTCAATTTGCTGAGAATGGTGGAAAGTAAGCGTAGAAAGAGCCCAATTCCTAAGGACAAGATTGGATCAACACTCATGTCCTGGACTCTATTTCAGAGTGTGGGTTATGGAAAAACAAAACAAAGCAAAGCAAAAACCACTGCTGCCTCCAAACCCTATCTACTTTTGTTAGTCTACTGTGTTGCTATTTGCTACTGAAAGTATTCCTAACTTGTACAAATAAGGAGGGCTTACTATAGTCAGGGAATTGCTCTGTAAGTGCAAAAGGTTTTGGAATATATGGCTCAGGGCACTATGTAGTGAGGCAACACAGAGGATTACAAGAGCTGGATTCTGATATTGGCCTCTACACCTCTTAGCTGTGAGAAACTGCAGCCTTGCTTTACAGAAACTTTGGCTTTGCTGTTTACAAGGTCAGTGTCAACTCCCAGTGCTTTCCTTTTCTGGCAAAAAAAAAAAAATGGGTTAGGTTCTGTAGATTTTTCTTTATGTAAGTATATGAGTTTTCATAAAACTTTCCAGAGAGTCAGATGTTTTCCTTGTTGTTCGTTGTTTCCTATAAGTTAGGCTTAATTACAGGATCTTCCCAGTAGCATATTTTTGATGAATATAGTGATTTTCTTTCTCTTTGGGGGATGAAAGAGAAAAGTAGAGCTTTAATAAGGTTTTCTTTTAAAGTAACAGCCTTCTTTTCCAAGGTAAACAAAATTTTATGGTGAATCGTGACCAATTTCCTCATATATTTTAAATAAAGGATTTAAAAAAGTCACATCTAGGTCTTGCAAGGAAAACAGGAACATTAAAAGAAAAGTATCAAATTAGCATTCCAAGTATTTTATGTTTGGTAGATTTTAGGTAAAATTTGCTGCTGACTTTTCAAACTGATAAGCTTTGAGAGTCCCTAGATAGCCACCAAATGGTTTTAATCCACCTAATGTTTTAAAAAATTTGTATTTGTTGCGAGCAATTCCTCTGTTTCTGTTCTACCTTACACTTCTCCCACACTTGGCATTTGTTCCACCTCAGAAGTACTAGCCCTCTCTTGGTGCCAAAGCTGCATTAGGGTGAGTGGTGAGGTCAGTGATGGTGGGTGTTATGGATTGAATTGTGTCCCCACAAAAGACATTGATGTCCTAACCCCCATGATCTGTGAGTGCCCCCTTATTTGGAAATAAGGTCTTTGTCAATGATCAATTTAATATAAGGTAATTAGGGTGGGTCTTGATCCAATATGACTGTGTCCTTATACAAAGGGGAAATGTGAACATAGAGACAGAGGAAAGATAATGTGAAGATACAGAGATCATGCCATCTACAAGCCAAGGAACTCCCAAGGCTACCAGAAGCTAGGATTGAGGCATGGAACAAATTTCCCCTCGTGTCCCTCAGAAAGAACCAACTTTTCCGACACCTTGATTTTTGACTTCAAGCTTTCAGGTCTGTGAGACAATCACTTTTTATTGCTTAAGCCACCCAGATTGTTGTACTTTCTTATAGCCGTCCCTGGAAACTCATACAGTGGGGGAGGACCTTCACCATTGTGATAGAGGAGTTCCAGAGCAGTGCAGCATGGAACCCAATGCTTAAAAAAGTTAAAGTCAAGGCATTTGTAGTATTTTTTAACATTTATCTTTTAAAACTATATTTGGTGGGGACTGAGCTAGAAAATAAATATGAGTGACAGAAAACATCCTATACTCAAAATTTCAAAATCATATCTTTCTTTTACTGAGTTTCCTTACTCCTTAACTGGTTTATTGCCATATCACCTTGCAGAATATGTTTTTATGATATCCACCTCATTAGACCACCAGTCATTCCCTGAAATTTGAGTCTCTTTTAAAGGTAAAAGTCAAAGGGTATTTATTTTAATATTTCTTTAACCCTAATTTCCCTAGAACTCTTCCACTTCTGCCTTTAACACTTTTGAGTCTTGCCTGAACTCAGATTGGACCTCCACAACCTTAGCAAAACTCTTCTAGGAAAATCTATAACATTCCTTACTATCTGCTCCAGTGTATAACTTACTGTAAGAAAATTCTTTCTGGGCTCTCCTTGAAAACATATTTCAAAACAAATGTGTTTGTTCTTGCATTATCTTTAGTAAGAGATTAAAAACTATGTAATAAGATAAATCTATGTCCACTGGGGGGAAAAGTTTTAAGTTATTCCCTAGTCTTCACTAAATAACCATAGTTCCTCTAATCCTAAAGGTTTTAGCTTTCAACCTTTAGTCATTTGAATTTTTAGGCAGGGAGCCCTCATCAATTTCTCCATGTTAACATAAAAATCACCAAACTGGAAATGAATTATTAAGGCATCAAGTAAAAATAAGTACTGTGCATGTTGAGAGGAAATCTTCCCACAGTAAAATTTCTAGATAGAAGTTAAAGTCCCTGTATATGGAGCTCCTCAGATTAAAAGAGTATAGCAATTCTTTAATATTCCTTTTAGAAAGAAAGTACAAAGGCACAATGAAACTATTTAGCATGCTACGTCAGCATTCCTTTGAGAAGAAAGAAAGAAAATATTATGTTTTGGGGAGTTCTTCAATTTAGCTCTACAAAGATTTTAAAATGTTTTGACTTTAAAAGACACTTTTTCAGAACTATAAAACTGCCTGTCTCCTCTCCAGACTATCCTGTACACAAATGCAGTGCTAATTTTTATAAAGTGTTACTTTGATCATACAGCTCCTTGGTCAAATTGATTATGGCTTCCTACAGTTTTTCAGATCATGTGTACACTTTTCAAGATCCTTGATAATCTGTACCCAACTTATCTATCCCAAATTTTATTTGACATTACCCCATCATAAAATTTATTTCCCTTGTTTTATTGGCTTTCTCTCCCTCTGTCAACTCTAACACATATGGATTTATGCACAAAATGCTCACACACACACACACACACACTCTCTCTCTCTCTCTCTCTCTCTCTCTCTCTCTCTCTCTCTCTCTGTATATATTCTGGCCTGGGACTTTTACTTACACTTTTCCTCTTTTCTGCTGTCTGCTTATATCTTTTCCTCCTAGCTAGATCCTAAACTTCTTGAAAAGCTTCATTTCCTTCTAGGAAGCTCCTCTGATGAACTTTACCTACATTGTCCATCCATTTTCATATTCCTGCTGCTTATTTAAATTTATGCTCTCTGGTGCTTGGTTAAATACCACTTCATAGTGCTTTCTAATTTTTGTTACGAACATACAGGCTGCTATAATTTTTTAAGCTTCCTTTGCATCTTTCACAGTCCTGGACACATGATGGAGCATAATAAACATCAATTTCAACAGCTCCCTTTCCATCTCTCTGTAGAGAGCTGCAATGACTCAATGCAAGTCACCCATATATGAGGAATCTTACCTGGCAAAATGCCCACCAACTCCCTTCTCCTGGGTAGATGAAGGCAATCCGGCCCACTGGCAGCCACTGTAGCCATCACCATCCCTGTGGATCAAGAAGAGAAGAATCCCTATTGTTCTTTGTCATTCTTTGAGGCAAGACCCTCAATTTATCATCTTCTGTGTTCTGACCTTTATAGTATTCACCTCCTTTGACAATATCATTTCTTTTCCAAACTCTTGTGTCTTCTGGAACTCAGCCCTACACACTGGCTAACTGAACATTTCTTTACTTTGTTACGTTCATACAAACTTGACTTCTTCCAAATCACTTCTCCTGAAGGTCTCCTGACACAGGTACAAGGGGGATAGAATGCAGGGGTACATGGTTCATGCCTTTCTTATGTCCCCTTGGCACAGCTCCCCCAAGCTTTCATGAAAAAGCCCTAAAACTTTCCAGCTTATATACCGCTGTCCCCCTATCTTACTCTCTCCCATCAGTCTCTGGGAAACCTCCCTCTGTCCCTGTCATGCTGGAACGTGCTCCTTGTATTCCTCTCCACCATAAATCTAACATCATGCTATACACAAGACTCATAATCTTCATTCCCATTCCTAGAACTTCCAGTGGTTCTATTCTGTTCCTTCTTATCTCAGAAATAGTGCCATCATTCAGTTGGGTGTATAAGCCAGAAGCCTGGGAATCAGTCTCGATACTTTCTCTTCTCCAAGCATATTCAATCTGTTGGCCTGGCCAAAAAGTGCGTTCGGGTTTTTCCGTTAATATTATCGTCTTAAAAAATTTTTGGAGGAGAACATACACTTTTAAAAAATTGAGATAGGGCTTCCCTGGTGGCGCAGTGGTTGAGAGTCCGCCTGCCGATGCAGGGGACACGGGTTCGTGCCCCGGTCCGGGAAGATCCCACATGCCGCGGAGCGGCTGGGCCCGTGAGCCATGGCCGCTGAGCCTGCGCATCTGGAGCCTGTGCTCCACAATGGGAGAGGCCACAACAGTCAGAGGCCTGAGTACCGCAAAAAAAAATAAAAATAAAATAAATAAAAAATTGAGATATAATAAGTTGTACATATTTAGAGTGTACAATTTGATCTGTAAAATATACATATATACTGTCATTACAATCAAGATGTTGAATATTAACATCATCCTCAACTATCCCTCATACTCTTCTGTCATCTCCTCCCTTCTGCCCCTTCTCCCACATCATCCCATCAACCACTGATCTGCTTTCTCTCACTAAAGATTAGTTTGCATTTTCTAGAGTTTTATATTAATGGCATCATAAAATATATACTTTCTCTTTTTTGGGGGGGGAGCTATCTTCTACACTCAAAATAATTATTTTGTGATTTATTCTCGTGTGTATCATTTCTTCATTTCTCTTTGTTGTTGAGTAGCATTCCATTGTATGGATGTACTAAAATTTGTTCCATCCACTAGTTGATTGGCATTTCTGTTTGGATAGGACTGCTGTTTGGGGAGATTATGGGAGAAAAACTTGCTGTAAATATTCACATACAATCTTTACATAAATTCATTGCTTTTTTTCTCTTGGATAGATAGGAGTGGGAAGGCTGGAACATGGGGTAGATGTATGTTTAACATTTTCCTAAATGCTTATGCATTTCCACCAGAGTTCCAGTTGTTTTCCATTCTTGCCAACAAGTAGTATAGTTAGACTCTGCAATTTTAGTCATTCTGATATGTATATAGCTGTGTCGTATGTTGTTAATTTGCACTTCCTAATGACTAATGATGTTGAGCATCTTTTCCTGAGAATATTTGCTACCACAAATGTTCTTTGATGAAGTGTCTGATCAAAATCCCCCCCCTTTTTACTGGATTATATATTTTGTTATTATTGAGCTTTGAAAGCTTTTAATACATTTTGAATATAAGTCCTTCATCAGATATATAATATACAAATATTTTCTTCCAGTTTGTGGCTTATCTCTTTATTCTTTCAATAGTGTCTTTCAAAGAGCAGAAGTTTGTCCCTTTGATCATGTCCAATCTTTCATTTTTAAAACGAGTCATGCTTATGTGGCATCTCTAAGAAATCTGTTCTAACCTAAAGACACAAGGATTTTTCTCCTAGATATTTTGTAGTTTTAGGTTTACATTTAAGTCAGTATCTATTTGGAGTTAATTTGGGATATGTTGTGATTGAAATTTAACTTTTTGCATATGGATATTCAGTCGCACCAGCTCATTTGTTAAAAGACTACCCTCCCTCCATTAAATTGCCTTTGCACTTTTGTCAAAAATCAGTTGTCTAGATATGTGTGGGTTTATTTCTAAACTCCCTGTCTTATCAGCTTTGTCTATTTTTATGCCAAAACCACACAGTCTTGATTACTATAACTTTATAATAAGTTTTAAAGTCAGATACTGGTTAGTCCTTCAACTGTGTTCTCCTTTTTCAAATTTGTTTTGGCTATGCTAGGACCCTTGCATTTCTGTATGAATTATACTTGTCAATTTTCATTGAAAAGCCTACTGGGATTTTGGTTATGATTGCATTGAATCTACATGTATATATCAATTTGGGGAGAATTAAATTTTTAAAATACTGAATCTTTTGATCTATAAACATGATATGTATTTCCATTTATTTGGGTCATCTTTATTTTATCTCAGCAATGTTTTGTAGTTTTTCAGTGTGCAGATCCTGTACATCTTTTATCAAATTTATTCTGAAGTAGTTTGTGTTTTTTTGATGCTGTTGAAATGGTATTTTTAAAAATCTTAATTTCTGATTGTTCATTTCTAGAATATAGAAATACTACTGATTTTTATATGTTGATTTTATACCCTGCAACATTGTTAAATTCACTTATTCTAGAATTTTTTTTTTTGCAGATTCCATAGGGTTTTCTATATTGATGATCGTATCATCTGTGAATAAAGACAGTTTTATTTCCTCCTTTCCAATTTGTATGTCCTTTATATCTTTTTGTGATTCATTGCACTGGCTGGGAACATACAGCACAATATTAAATAGTAGTGGTAAGAGTAGAAATCCTAGCCTTCCTCCTGACCTAAGTCCTTTCAATTTTAACTCCTCAATAGCCATTAAATCTTTCATTTTCCTCCATATTTATTACTACTACCCTGTTTCAAGTCACTATATTCCATCATCAGGAACAGTATAAGCTAATCTCTTAATGCTTATTCTGCCTCAACTCTGGCCCAGCTCCGATTCCTTCTTTGTGGTGCAGCCAGAGAGCTACCTTCAAAACTTAAATTTGATCATGTCCTTCTCCCTCCTAAAAACTCATCGGTAGAGTCCTGCTGCATCTCTGATAAAGACCGTTGCTGTTAATTTGGTCAACAGGGCCACATGTGATGGACCTATGCTTACAATTTCTCAGGCTTCCATCTTGTCCCACTCTGCATTTTGGCCACACTGGTCATCATTGATGGACCATGATTCTTCTTAATTCTACCTCAGGTGTATGTTGTTCCTTTAATCAGGAACACTTTCCCCAGCCTCTACTTTACTTAGTTAACTTCTGTTCATCCTTTCTTAGGGAAGGCTTTCCTAGCTGACAATGACCAGATTAGGTACTCTTTTATGTAAGATTAAAGTGTACTTTTTGTTTTATAGCCTTTTTTGCAGAAAAAAATACTGAAAAAATAATTTTTGTGTGCTCTTATGTCTATAGGGAATTCTCACCCTGTCCCAACGAAACATATGGTCAAGGTTTAGGATTTTTTTTTGCTCAAGGACTTTTATGTTACTGAATTAAAAGAAGTGCTACTAGGCTAGAGAACTTAGGCTTCTTCTTGTCTTATTTTATTTTTTAAAATAGGCTTTATTATTTTTTTAATTTTTTAGATTCCACATATAAGCTGTATCATCTGATATTTCACTTTCTCTGACTTACTTCGCTCAGTATGAGGAATCTAAAAAAGAAGAATGATATAAAAATGATACAAATGAACTTATTTATAAAACAGAAATGGACTCACAGACTTAGAGAAGGAATTTATGGTTACTGGGGGGAAAGGGTGGTGGGAAGGGATAGTTAGGGAGTTTGGGATTACATGTACACACTCTATACTTAAAATGGATAACCAGCAAGGACCTACTGTGCTACTGGACCTACTGCATAGCACAGGGAACTCTGCTCAGTATTATGTAACAACCTAAATAGGAAAAGAATTTTAAAAAGAATAGATACATGTATATATATATATAACTGAATCTCTTTGCTGTACACCTGAAACTAACACAACATTGTTAATCAACTATACTCCAATATAAAATAAAAAGTTAAAAAAATAGGCTTTATTTTTTTTAGAGCAGTTTTATGTTTACAGCAAAATCAAGAGGAAAGTACAGAGATTTCCCATATTTTATTTTTTAAATAACCATTTTATTTTAGAATGTTTTAAGTCTGGAGAAAAGTTTTGAAGGTAGTACATAGTCTCCATATACCCCACACTCAGTTTCCCAGTTATTAATATGCTACATTTTTATGGCACATTTGTCACCACTGAACCAATATTGGTACATTATTGTTATATTGGTACATTATTATTAACTGAAGGCCAATTAGAAACTAAGATCTGGGTGCTAGGTGTGCTCATTGCTATTGGGGTGTCATTACTTCTAGGCTCTCATAGCAGACAGAGAAAAGAAATATATGTGTGTATACTCACATGTATATATATATGAATATTTCTAATATGTATCCCTCTGTATCACACTAATCAGGAGTTTATGTTTATATCTCTAACTCTAATCCTAATTTCCTTCCCTTGCTTATCTGTAACTTCTCACTCCAACAGTGAGAAATCTGCCTCCCACCATCTGCCATCCCTTTACTCAGTTGTTGATACATGTACAGTGGTTTCAGAATTTAAACCTTTATCAACTAGAGTGCAGTTCTTATGTACTATGCCTTTTGCCTTTAGTCTTACAGACTCTATTTCCAAAGTCACTTAGAGCAGACCTTAGCCTCTACCCTCTTCAGTGAGGTTGTTTCATTACTAACATTAGTAATACAGTTAGATTTCTGCATCATATTCTGCACTCCATCCTGGAATTCCTCTGACCTTCTAAATGTTTTTTTTTAATTTGCATACATTAAGATTCACTCTGTGTGCTGTAAAGTTCTGTGGTCTTTGACAGAGGCATTCTGTCATGTAGGCACCATTACATACAAAGTAGTTTCATACAAAGAAGTTTCACTGCTCTAAAAAATCCTGTGCTTTACTTTTTCAACTCTCCCAGCCCCGACCTCCAAATTCCTGGCAATCATTGATCTGTTTACTGTTTCTAAGGTTTTGCCTTTTCCAGATGTCATATAAATAGAATCAGATAGTACGCTGACTTTTCAAACTGACTTCTTTCACTTAGTGATATGTATTTGAGTCATCCATGTCTTTTCGTTCATGTCTTAAGAGCTCATTCCATTTAATTGCTGAATAGTATTTCATCTTATGAATGCACCAGAGTTTATCTATTCACCTGTTGAAGGACATTTTGTCTGCTTCCAGTTTTTGGCAGTCATCAGTAAAGCTGCTATAAACATTTGCAAGCAGGTTTGTGTGTAAACATAGCTTTCAAATCAGTTGGTTTATTACCTAGGAGCACGACTGCTGGACACGTGGTAAGTCTGTTTATCATTGTAAGAAATTGGCATCTGTCTTCCAAATTCCATATGTGGTCCTATTACTCTACATCTTTGCCAGCATACGGTATTGTCAGTATTCTGGATTTTAGCCATTCTGATAGGTTTACAGTGGTATCTTGTTTTAAATTGCATTCTCCTAAAGACAAATAATGTTGAGTGTCTTTTCATATGCTTGTTTGCCATTTGTCTTTGGTGAAGTGTCTATTCAGATTTTTTCCCCATTTTAAAATGTGTTTATTTTCTAATTATTGAGTTTTAAGGGTTTCTTGTATATTTTGAATAAAAGTGTTTTATCAAATATGTGTTTTGCAAACATATTCTCCCTGTCTGTGGCTTGTCTTTTTATTCTTTTAACAATATCTTGTACAGAGCTGAGGTTTTAATTTTAACAAAGTTCAATTTTTTTTCTTTCATGGATTATGTTTTGGTATATTTTAAAACTCTACCAAACCCAAGGCCACCTAGATTTTCTTTTATGTTTTCTTTTAGAAGGTTTACAGTTTTGTGTTTTACATTTAGTTCTGTGATCCACTTTGAATTAATTTTTGTACGAGATGTAAGATATGTCTTAATTTCTTTCTTTTTTTTTCATTAGAATGAATTCTAATCGTTCCAGCATTAATTGTTGAAAAGACTATCCTTTCTCCATGGAATTGCTTTTGCACATTTGCAAAAATCAGTTAACTGTATTTGTTTGGGACTATTTTGGGGGCTCTCTTGTTTGATCCATTGATACATGTGTCTATGCTTTTGCCAATACCACACTATATTGTTTATATTGTAGGTTTAGAGTCATCAAAGTCTTGAAATTCAGTAATATAAGTCCTTCAACTTTGTTCTTCTTTAATCAATTAATGTGATGATATGATTCTTCTTTAGCCTATTGGTACGGTGGATTATATTGATTGATTTTTCAAATGTTATACCAGCTTTGCATACCTGGAGTGTGTCTCACTTGGCTGTGGTATATAATTATTTTTATTTATGATAGAATTCATTTGGTAATATTTTATTGATAATTTTTACACTTATGTTCATGAGAGATATTGAAGTTTTCTTTTCTTACACTGTCTTTATCTGGTTTTGGTTATAGGGCAATATTGCTGTCATAGAATGAATTAGATAATATTCCCTCTGCTTCTATCTGCTGGAAGAGGTTGTTTGACAGTTGATGTTATTTCCTCCTTAAACATTTGGTGGAATGCACTAGTAAAATCATATACACTGGTGCATTCTTTTTTTGGTAGGTTATTAATTAGCAATTCAATTTCTTTAATGAATGTAGGGATGGATATCTATTCCTCCTTGTCTGAGTTTTGGTAATTTCTGTCTTTCAAGGAATTGGTCAGTTTCATCTAAGTTAATAAAATTTGTGAGCATGTGTTGTCCCACCTCTTTTTTTTTTATTTAAGAAATATTTGACTAGTCATTGGGCTTACGTGGCACTGTACCAGAGTTGGGGAGGCTAGAAACAAGACACTGAATTTTGTGAGGTAGAAATAGCTGACTCCTTGGACAGATACAGTCCAGGTGGCAATTGAGTAACCTAGGCGTTTGTACACAGGAAATTGCCGGGAGATCGCTAGTAAAGATCTCCAGGTTCAAGCTTTGCACTGCAGGCACAGATCTCCTCCATCTCCTCTCTTTCCTTTACAGTCATCAGTCAGGTTTGGAAAGCAGATAAAACAGCAGTTATCTGCATAATCCCAAAGCCAAAGGGCCATAGTTGACTGTTTTGGACTGACTCCTGAATCATTGTACAGCCCTGAAGGGAGAGAAACTCATATAATGATTTGGGATGGGGGTATGACATAGTATAGGGACTCAAAGCAAGTCAAATTTGACTTGGAAGAATAGAAGAATGTTATATTTCTTGAATTTTTTATGCTGCAAAATTTGTATATACTATACACTGATCCAGGTATAATTATACATTTTTATTTGTTATTTTAAAATGAATCTGTCTTTGCCCACTAGGCTCTAAAGCCCATGAAGGTAGAGATCATGCCTGTGTTGCTTACCATTGTATCCCTAGAACATAGCTTTGTGGCTGGCACACAACAGACACCTAAGCAATGTTAATTGAATTTATCTATAAATAATGAGTGATTGGTGACTTCAATGTCTAGTGGACTCAGTTTCATTCACTCGTTCACAAATACTCTAAACTTTATTGTCTCTTTATTTTCGTTTTCCTGTTGGACGAATTCACAACCATAGATGTACGTAACCCTCCATGTTATCCCTGCCTTCATAGAAACCAGAAAACTACAGCCCAGTCAAGGAGTTAAGAAAAGTTTTTTCATTTCTAAAGATTTGTTAAAAGGCCAAGAAAAATATGTGAAAGAGAACATGTGGTGCACAAAGCCTAAAATATTTGCTATCTGACCCTTGACAGGAAAAACAGTTTGCTGACGCCTAATCCAGACTCTTGAGTAGGTTACGGGAGAAATCTCACAACTGAGCAGTTTAGTCAACAACCTCTTTCCTCTCCCCACTGTGCCTAACTATATGTTCTCTCATAGCTTGTCCTCCTGCTCTCTGCAATTATTTTAAAGCTATTTTCTGTCCTCAAACCTCTGATCACTTCATCTTTCCCTTCTCTACAGATAAGCTTTAACAACCAAAACGTGATCTAACTCACATGATTTCCTCTTATTATAATGGAGGACACGTTTTTCCCCCTACCTAGTAAAAATCTCCCCACCTGTGCTCTGACTCATACTTTCCTGCTGTAGTGGACATATGCTCTTGGTTTGCTACCATCCTTTCCTTCGGGGAAACATCTCTACTCATTTTGTGTTACCCTTCTCAGTCTATATGGTTTAAATTGGACCAATTATCACCACAACCCCGTTCCTCTAGCCCTGTGGGTAGGCGCATGATTAAGCCTTGGACACTTAGAACATTTCACCCCCATGTTTACATGGGTTGATTCTGAAAACGGCACCTGACCAAAGCTGAGCCTGGAGACATTCCAAGTGTTGTCTTGGAATAAGACCCTTACGCGGGATTCTTTCCAGAGAAACTTCCCCAGTGACGGTCCTGCTGTCTGGTGTCATCCGAACTAATAGAACAAGGCTGAATTCTGTTCGTAAGCAGAGGAAAGCTTTATCGTTTGATCAAAGAAAAGAGAGGAGCAAGCTCTCGCTCTAGAGCACACACTTTCCCGGACAGGTTGTAGGAGGAGCTGCGTTATAGGGTTCTTCACAGCAGGGGGAGGGGTGGAGTTCTGGCAGGTTGGGCGTGGCTCCACATTGCAGTGCCAGGTGCAGTGTCTTTGCACACAGCCCTTGGCTGCCATCTTGAACTGAAGTGTCGTGTGCAACCTCAGGTGCAAGGCCTCTGCATGCGGCCCCATGTGAGCAAGTGAAACTGGATAAAGTACAAAGGAAAAGAAAAAAAGGTCAGACTTTATTTTATTATCCAGATTCTATTTTTATTTCCCAGGAATTGTTAGTGGGCTTTGCCAGGACAAAACTTGTCATATTGCCCCCCGGAAATATTTCTTTACATTCCAAAGGGTATTCTCCTTCTTTCCTGAAGGAGAATTTGTGTACATTAGGGAGCAAAGTTTTTTCTCACTGTCTCACAAAGGGAGGGAGTGGGAGACAGCTGTTCCTCTTCCAGATAAACTCTCATATTTTGGGGGGGGGGGGGTTCTTCACCTATAGTACAGACCCCAGTAAGTGTAATGTGACGTCTGGCTCTCACTGAATCACCTTAGAAGGGGGAAAGATTGGGGCCAGGGGAACGGATGCAGTTTTTACTGTAAGTAAGTATAAATAGTTTGTCCCTGTCCCAGAAATCTTGTATCTAACTCTCAGGATAATATGAATAAATAAAGATATTAACACATATCAATATTTAGAAACCTAATTTCTACGTTCACAAGTAGACTATAATGTCCTTGAGCGTAGGAATCGTTGTGATTCTTTATGGTATTCCTGGTGCGTGGCGGCGTGTGGTGCTTAAGAAATCTTTGCTGATTACTTGTTGAATAAGTAAGTGAATTGCCTCAATCCCTGAAGAATGGTTAAGTGTCATTCAGTTGAAAGCATGAGCTGGTCTAACAACCCAAGCTTCTGATGGCTCTGCAAGTAGGTAGGGACTTCTGAAAATATTGTCTGAAGAAATACAGGGACCTGCAGCTGGTTGGTTAGGCTCCTTGTGATGAGGTCAGTGACCGTGTCCCTCTGCCTTGTAGACTAGCTATGGGTTACACATTTGCATGACCTCAGGCATCACTCTGACTTGTTGCTGTCCTCCCTGAATTTCTCAAAGAAGGACTGTTTCTTCAGAGCAAAGGCTCTGAAGTATAGAGTGCCTTGAATCAAATCCCAGCTCTGTCCCTTGATAGGGACAACTTACTGGACTGCTTTGTGGCTCAGTTTTCTATCTGTAAAATGGGTAGGATAATACAGATGTTGTGAGGATAAAAGTCCATTTATGCAAAAGAGTTAATAATGGTTCTTGGGAGGGAAAAATGAATTAATTAATGTAAAATCCTTAGAAAAATATCTGTCACATAATAAATTCTGTAGAATTTTCTTTTTTGCCTACTTAATGTTCAATTTAAAAGGGGTCAGAGAGAGAAGAAAGAAGTATAGTGAAACCAATTTCTATTCTAATACATGAAATAAATATTTTCTGCCAATGGAAATAATAGCTTAAAAAGATCAAGTCAATATTATAACCAATAGTTTATCTGTGGTTAAAAATTGTTTCTTCAAGTTCAGTGGCAAGTTTTATCCCTAAGATAATTTCCCCCAAATTAGTGCATGGTAAGTAAAATCCTGCGTGGAACTACCTGGACTAGGTGAAGATAAGAATCACATCTGACTCTAAACAGAATGCAGGATGTATTTTCAGTTACAAAGAACCATTGTCAGACATTCTAAGAAAAAAAAAAAAAGAAAACATATTCTACTTTCCAATATGCCAGGGAACTGTTTTCAAAGGCTTTTTAAAAATTGTGTTTTGTGCTTGCTTTTGTTATCATTTGGAGCTCTGCTTTCACAAGATGAAATATGATATTTAGAAGGGGAAGGAGGCTGCCTGGGGAACAACTGAAGCCTAATTGTTATTTTTATGGTTTAAGTCTCTTTTCATCCATTCGACAAACAATTATTGAGAGTGTGCTTTGGGCAAAGTGCTATATGTTTGTTTATAATGTGCAGTGAGCTAGCTGCTTCTCTGTGTTCTGGGAGGTGCAGCCTTGTGCAGTGCTCTCAAAGGGACCTAAAAGAGTTAATGGATCTCATTAGCTAATACATGGCATCACCATCCACCCAGTTTCTGGTTAGACAGCATTACCAAAGAGGTCAAGGTCTGCATTTGATCCCTTCCTGAACAGGTTTTAGCCTTACTCAGCAGTTTCAGGTCAATAGACCATACTTTGACCTAAAAATCTAATCCCAGCGTCATAATCGGGCCGTAGGGCATATTGGAGCAAATCTGTTACTATCATTGATATTTCATGCTCACACTGTATGACCTCATGTCTGAAGAACAGTACTTTACTTTTATTGCTATCCACTTATTTGTATCGGAACTTAATAGAAGTTCCTTAATAGAAGGATCCAGTATCTAATACTTAAATAACATTATTGATAAAATAGCAAATATCTATATAAATTTTATTATGTGCCAAAGAATGTTATAAATGCTTTACATATATTAACTCATTTGAATTTTCACAGCATTCCTATAAGGAAGGTGCTATAGTATTATCCCCATTTCACAGATCAGAAAACTTAAGCAGAGAAAAGTTATATAACTTCCCATGGCTATTAAGTGGCAGAGCTGGCATGGAAATATAGGCAGCCTGGCTCCAGAGTCCTACATGTCTGACCAGTATGACACTTGTGTGAAAACCCACTGTTTTCACTCATCAGCCAACATACCACGGATTCTCTCTTTAATTATTCAAATATTAAATTAATCTCTCATTTAAGAAGACTGTGCTGATTGCTGCACTGTATTTTGTAAATAAACTGACAGTGAGACATACGATCTTAAGATTTTAGTCCACAGAAATGTTTTGATCCTTTTACTATCCTAGTAAATGGCTCTTTGTTGCCCCAGATACCACATCTAGACATTAGCCTATATTTATTTGAGCTCCAATATACCTTTCCCACCTTCTCCCTGGATAGTTTCTTCATGGTCTTTTCCCCACTTCCCCTAAATTGTCCTCTTTCTACCTAGTCACTTTAGCTTGAAATCACCTTTCCTTCTTTAAATTTCTATAGCAGTTAATGTTAGTGAATATGCCTGGCTATGTATATTAGGAATTATGGCATCTCCTCTACTGTTGACTTGAACTGTTAGTAAAATCTTTGGTCATGATTTAACTTCTCACACGTTTGTGTCTCTTTAACTCTTCAACAGGACTCTAAGCTCCTTGGGGACACAGACCTAGTTTTAAGCCTGAAATAAAAGGTTTAAGTTAGTTTGTATGTATATATTATAGGCATGATCCATCTGGAAATAAACATGGATCCTTCCCAGACGGAGAAGAAGTGCTGAGGGCCCTTGATGTTATGATGGGTGACGTTGGTTTTAGATCAGTAGAATAATCTTCTCAATCAGGAATTATTTCATTGCTTTTCTCTGTTTTCCCAACTCATCAAAAATATATTAATCAAGAAATATTTTTGATGTCTACTATACATGAGACAGGCTTAACATCATGGTTTTCATATAGGTTATGGTCCTGGATTGCAGGGAAAACACAATCTAATTGGGTTTCTGGATTTTATACCTCTCTGTAACATTTAACTAGCAACCTTAAGAATTACATGCTAAATACTAAAATGGTCCTGACCACGTGAGAGCTTAGAGGAAGAAGTTGGGAGAGAAGGCACTTTGGACTGGGATGCTCAGTTCATGGAGGGGGGAATTTGAGTTGGGTTTAGAAGGTTGAGCAGCTTTTAGGAAAAAGGCAGAGAAGAGAAGAAGGGCATTTCAGGCAGGCATATTTACAATGATCAAAAGGAAAATGTTGGTTGCATATTTAGAAGACAATATACTAAACAGTTCAGTAACAGAAGGTATAGGTTATAAGGTTGATTGTGTAGGTTGGATTGTAGAAAACTATAAATATCAGGTTCTTAGGCACTGGGAAGGCAGCAAAAGATTCTGAGCTTGACAGTGATATTATACAAAGCCTAGTTTGGACTGCAGAGAAATTGGAGGCAGGGTATTCAGTAAAGAATTATTAGAAAATATAGATTCAAAAACTTCATTCATTCATTCATTCATAGATGGACCTAGAGATTATCATACTAAGTGAAGTAAATCAAAGACAAATATCATATGGTATCACTTATATGTGGAATTTAAAAAATTATATGAATGAACTTATTTACAAAACAGAAACAGACTCACAGACTTAGGAAACAAACTTATTGTTACCAAAGGGGAAGGGGGTAGGGATAAATTAGGAGGTTGGGATTAACATATACATACTACTATATATAAAATAGATAATCAACAAGGACCTACTGTATAGCACAGGGAACTCTACTTAATACTCGGTAATAACCTATATGGGAAAAGAACCTGAAAAAGAATAGATATATGTATATGTATAACTGAATCACTTTGCTGTACACCTGAAACTAACACAACATTGCAAATCAACTATACTCCAATATAAAATTAAAAAAATAAAGTTCATCACTGTTAATGTATTTAAAAAACTTTATTCATTCATTTGTTCATTCAGTTATGTGAGAGTTCATTTTTTCCCTTACAGTTTTATTGAGATATAATTGACATACAGTACTACATAAGTTTAAGGTGTACAACATAATGATTTGACCTATATGCATCATGAAATAATTACCACAATAAGTTTAGTAAACATCCATCATTTCATATAAATGTAAAATTAAAGAAATAATGTTTTTGCTTGTTATGAGAATAGATTCAGAGAATTTAGAATTAAAAGTGTCTTCCTTAAGCACTAGAATTCATTTAATTATTTCACATAGGTAGAAGAGAAAACTGGGACTCAAATAGGTAAAGAGAATTGCCTAAGAATATGGTATACGTTTTTCATTTTTGTTTTCAAATTTTTATTTCATTTTCAGGTCACAAAGCTATAATTTCAAACATATTTTGTTATTCTTAAAAGTGAATTTAAAAGAAAAATACTGAGTTAAGGGCAATTCTGCCAAATACCGAAGTGTATTTTGGGGGCTAGAAACACATTAAAGGGCATAGTTTTAATGGAATTGATAAAATAAACTCAAGACTTTGCCATTTAATAGGCTATTTGTCTTATATGTTAAAGCATCCTTTTACATTTATGGAAAATAATATGCTCATAAAAAATTCCTAGCAACCAGTTTGTGTTATTTTCATTACATTGAATAATAGCAGTAAACATGAGAATGATGTCTTTTAATCTGCTGATAAACTTTATTATTTCATTGCTGTATTTATCACTAAGACAGTTCACATCATTTTCACATCATTTAATAGATTCAACATGTTTTCAAGGCTACTGACATTTCTGTTGATTTTGAGTGGCTTTTTATGTTTATTTGCACTTTAGTAGGAACTGGAAAATCTCATTAAAAGACAGTTGCTCATTTCCATTAAGAGGCCATGAAATATGAATGGTGATATTTTTTTCATCTGAGTCCAAGGTGAACAAGAAGGAATAATACTAATAAAATCTGAAATAGCAACCCATCTGCTCAAGAAATTTCATTAGTTAGTTATAACTTTTATCCATTATTTAATTTCTTTTGAAATATGTGATAATTTTTAATGGCCAAAGGCCACCAATGTAGAGCTACTTTAAACAAGATCAGTTGCAATTTTTCTGGCTTGGAAAAATATTCCAGAGTTTCTGCAATGTTGTAAAACTTTTTGAATACCATTTAAAGCATAAAATCTTATAAAATTTGATGTATGTTTGTTTAACACAGAGTTCCAATCTGCTTTTAAACGCAGGGATGCTGTTCTAAAGGCAGAGGTTTATTTATGTGTTTATTCATGTATCCATCCAGGAGATGTTTATTGAGTGCCTAAGTAACTGTGATGCAAGGTAAAAAGTGAAAAAATCCCCGAAAAGATGTATGGATAGAATGTTAATGGAGATAGAAGCCTACTGCTCTAAGTGTTCATGGTGGAGGGTTGGGGACCTCTTACATAAGCTCCTGTGAAATTATGAAAATTCCTCAATACTTTGATCAAGACAGACCAAAGTGACCTGGAGATTTCATATACATTTGCAGTGTTATTACACATCTAAGTGTAAGTACGGTACCTAAAAGCGTAGTAGTAGAATAAAGAAATTATAAGGCCAGTGCTTAAACTACTAGGTCACAATGATCTTTTTGCACAGGTTATTGTAGTTAAGATCAAATGCTCTTACCATTTCGAGCCAAATTTGAAATTTGGGAGAAATGGTGTAAAGACAGTTTTAATGAAAATTCAGCCAACTTTGTTGAACTTGAAAATTAGTATCCTTTGGGGGTATACACATTGAGTCGAAAAGATGTACATGTCCATAAATGGAGAATTGTGGGACTTGAAGTCTTGCAGTTTTTGTGGAAATGGGGATGAAGGTTCTGAGCCCGGGGCACATGCTAACCCCCTACCTCCCAAATTGCTTAATTCAAGGGAACTGTATAGCTAATCCCGTGTGTGTAGGTATGTGTGTGCTCTTGGGCTTCCTTTAGACAGTGCAGTACTTCCTTGACAGAAGAAGAAATGAAGGTAGTCAAGTGAACAAGCATGTCATTGCTGAAGGGCTGAAGGGCTTCAGTATAGGTTCTTTAGAGTCTAATGCCATAGTTGATGGCATTTTTTATTTACATATGATTATTCTGACAAGATTTTAGAATTTAGTTACGACAAACTTATTCCACTAATTTTATTTTATTCTAATTGCTTTTCTTTCTTCCCTCCCTCCCTCCTTCCCTTCCTTTCTTCCTTCCTCCCTCCATTCCTTTTTTATTTGTTTTTTTGCAAAACTTTGCAATAAGGGCATTATAGAGGTAGGCAGAGAATGCTGTCTAATGATAAAGTAGGATTAAATTAGTAAAGAAAGACAGTGTGAAGATAGCAAAGATAAAACATGTCACCACTTAATTTAGTACTTCTATCCTA
This sequence comes from Phocoena sinus, assembly GCF_008692025.1. Classification (NCBI taxonomy): domain Eukaryota; kingdom Metazoa; phylum Chordata; class Mammalia; order Artiodactyla; family Phocoenidae; genus Phocoena; species Phocoena sinus. Next base: position 59,367,502 of record NC_045771.1, read on the forward strand.
TTTCTACCCTATTATTATTCAGATATTTAATCTAGAAATTGTTTGGGAACCTAAATTATCTAAGTAATTATTTTGATACTCCACTGTATTTGCTATGTAAATACAGTCACTAAGTGAGACTCTTAAGTAAATTTACAAAAAAAAAATGTAGAGAGTGCATGCATTGGAAAAACAATTCTTGAATTTATTCATGTAGATAAACACACATTGTACTATGTGTTATTGGAGCATAACCAAGAGAGCAAAGGAGAACCAGAAATTTCTGGAATGCTATAAAGTATCTTTTGTTTAAAAATTAAGATTTTAAGGTTTTGTTTTTTAAAGGCTATACCCCATATGTAGCTAAATTAGACTTGGTGTAAAGTGAGGAAAAACTTTACCTCAAATTCTTCTTAGTACTTTCCATTAATTTGAGAAAAGAACTTTAAAAGATTACATCTACCATTATAATAAAAAATATTTATTATAAAAATTGTCACATTTCTCTGTACATAACCTAGACACAAAAACACAATTTATACATTAATAATTTAAGTGGGCCTGAACATTCAGTTTCCATCCACTAGGATCCTAAAGTTCTTCCACAGATTTCACAAATACCAATGTGGACTATTTCTATTTTATAGAACTCCATTTACACAGTTGATGTTATTGAGATACCAACATTTCTTTTTCTCTTGTGTTTTAAAGGTAGTTCACAGTGTTTGAGTTAACTATTAATCAACTGCTTTAATCTTTGGTAAATACAAGAATTTACGTGCAAAAGTGTTTAAATTTTTGAAAAGTCAAAACCTATTGCAAATAGTTCTGTGTAATCAATAAATGCATGAGCCAGAGTCTCACCATCAAGAAAAGTCACTTCCAGGACTTCTGATGATAACACCTGAAATCCACAACAAATAGTTTGAGGCTTTTATGGCCACTACCAGAAGCACCACACCACTAGGCCATGAGAAAATTAAACACAAATGTTAAATTCAACATACAGACAGTGCTGATTATTTTACAAAACAGGAAGTGCTAGTTTTTTTCGATATCCCGGTTTAAAACATCAATTTGACACAGAAGAGTTTATTATCTCATAAAAGCCTATTATCTTGCAAGAGTGAGAGAACCATTTAAAGAAGCCATACTGTTTTGAAAGACACCAATTCATTCTCTCGCAAATAATTTATCCATGATAATATGGGTCATTTCTTGAAATAATTTGTGGGGAATATAGCAAGATGCTTGCCTTCTGCTTCCCTCTCTCCTTCCTTCCCATCTTTCTTCCCTCCCTTCCTTCCTTCCTACTTTCCTTTGTTTTTTCATTTCTTCTCTAAGAGGAATGTGCTAGACTGCCCCATCAACCTGCATATTATACTTGAACTCCCCCAAAGTTCCATATGCATTCCAGCTTTCATGCATTAGCTCTCATTCACAATGATTCACAAATGAAAGCATCAGCATCGATAGCATGAAAACCTTACTTGCAGGCTATTTGTTAAAAATACTCTAAGAAGTATTTAAATTCTAATGTTCTCGAGCTATTCGTTAACTACAGATTTTTATCAGACATGTTAATGGTGAAGTGTAGAGAATATAATTAAATATATAAAAAATACATCTTTTTAAGCCTAGAAAATAGATGCCTTTGGATTACCACCACTGCAGTGTAGAGAACAGCCCTTCCTACTGAGTTAGGTTCTGAATGCATGATTTCTTTCCCTAACACTGGTTTTTCCAATCTACTTCTGTTTCATTTATAAACAAAGCAAGGTGAGATTTTGCTATCACTTTGGTAATTCTTCTCTCCCTCCAACCGCCAACGTCCTGAAATCAGTGCATATTTTAAAATTCAACCAAGACAAGGCACCTGGCAATAAGTGTTCACTTCTTATTTGAGGTGTGAACAGGAAAAGCAGCATAATAAAGGCACTGCATTTATCAGCAGGGGCTTTCTTCTGAGTTTTTACATAGGCCCATGCCTTGGCTGCAACTTAGAATAAAATGTGTTGGCTCACTCCTCCTCGTTCAAAGTAAATGTTATTTCAGTCACTGGCTTTTCATCTCTAGAGTGCATAGATATATATGAAATGTATGTTTACATACATTTCTAATCATATAGTATAAAATAAGCCCTAGTCCTTTGAGTGACAGGAAAGTACTGGTACACTGACACTTGATAATCCATAAATACCAGTATCTTATAACATCAACCAGTGGCCTAAAATATCAGTCATTGAAACTGCTAGCCTACATCTTTACTTCTCACTCTTTCCTGTTCTTGCTGATAAAGAGATGGAAAACTGAGGCTTATTTCTTCTCCAGGATTTGATATAAACTCATACGTTATTCTAAGTTAAAAGAATAAAGAGCTGGCCAGCCACGAACTCCTGTAGTCCTGCACTGTGCTCGCCTGGGTCACAGAAAGGAGCTTTCTTCCTCTTCACATCAGTGTTCTGACCAAGGAGTTTTTGTTGCTGTTGTTTGTTTTTGAGAAAACAAGAGTTCACACGCAAACATTCAGGAAGCAGCACTGGCAGAGACCCACTTTGATCCCTTAAAGCGTCCTGAGGGTCCCTCCTCACACAGCCACGTTTTCCTTTGCCAGGTTCTTTGGTTCCTTGCTTGGGATACACCAGTCACCAGCCTCGCTGCTCGTCTGATAATGTTTGAAGGCTGATTTGTTAAAGACTGGGAGTGTCTCTACAGACTCAGAAGATAATGCCTGAAAGAAAGGGGAGGAAAAAATCAAACCAAAGAAATTATTCATCGCATAATTTGTACCTGAAGTGCTTATTCAAAATAAATTCAGAGGTAAGTATTCAAATATTCAAATACATTCTTTTAATTGATTTACTAATAAGAGCACACCAGAGTCCATGGTATGCTAGGCACTGTATAAAAGAAAAATGAATATTATCTGCACCCCATAGGGGCTGAAATAATATATATACAGTTATAAATCAGGTAATAGTATTTGTGTTCAATAGTTACACATGTCCCTTGTTTGGATATTGCTGATGCCATAGAGTTGAATAGCAACAGGTTTTGCCTGCAAAACCTTTGTATGTGTGATAAAGTGAGAGTCCTAACCTGATACTATTGATCTGTTAAAATCTGATACTGTAAATCTATAATATGTTAACCTTTTCCAATACTTTGAAGACATTTTCACTATTTAAGAAATGAGTAACTATTTCAGGTGTTCTAAGACCATGTGGCAAATGGTCCCATTTTCCCTTGCACAAAAATGGGAGCCTAGAAGCTTAATGTCTTAGTTGTTAATAACTGTGAATATATTTTCATTTGAAATAGTTGGCAAATGATTAACAGCATCAGGACAGTGACCTTAACAAATAATTTGAGGCTTTATCAGAAATGGAAAAAACATGTACCAAATTTTAAAGTATAAACAGGAAATGCCAGGCACCCCACTGATAGCTTCTGAGCAGTCAGCTTTCCTCTCCCTGGATTTCTAACAAGTTCAGCTTAAGGTCTTGAGTATCTTGATATCAGTTGTTTTCTAGGCTGAAATATTATTAGCGTATATGTATTTCCCACAAGTCCAAGTAAAACAAAAGTATAGCTGTTCTTACAGATGCCGATAGGATTTGCCTTAAAAAATTCAAATGAGCATCTCCTCACTCAGAAACTAATGCACTTCTTGGGAAACAATTTTGCTTCACTGAGGCAAGTAGCCTGGCCCACTTCCTTTTTGATACGTTACCACATTAAATATTAAATAATATATCTACACATACCAAATAGAAAATATAATGACTTGTGGTCATTATTTGCACTAACTCAGTTTGGGTATTCACTGTGGACCGTAGAACTCAGGGCTGTAAAAGAAGCAGTCTTTTCAGAAATATGATTTTTTTTTTATTGGATTTAAAGGATACCTTTAAGTAGATGACAGCATCAGTTCCATATCCTGGCAAAGAGTAGAGATTTAGATCTCCTTGAAAGTACTTGGCATAGAGACGAGAAATTGGCAAGCCATAACCAAAACCAGCCTAGAAGGGAAAGATCAGTTATTGACAAAGTGGTGTACATGATCATAGGAATGCAAAATGCTTTCTCATAACCCCCATGCCCAATTTAACTAAATTGATTAACTTGCCTAAATACTTCCTTGTAATCCTTGCTCTACATTTAGAAGTAGGTGGCTGGGGTGAACTTAGCCATATAATTGGTCTTACCAGAGGAGCATTCCGGGAATTATCCATCACAGGCGTTGGTGCAGTGGAGTATGTGTAACTAAAGAGCCGGTCAATGATCCTCAGGGGAACACCACCTCCTCTATCTGAAATCTTAAACAAACAAACCAGTCATCAGAGCTACACATATAAAACAATACGCATTTGTTTATATAAAAATGTCTTTCCTTCATTTAAAAGTCACCTGGTGTACATGACTTTGATCTATTGTTCAAAGCAGAGAGCTTTATTATTATTGACTATTTAAAAAATTCTCTTAAGAAAGACTCAAAAGAAAAACAGAGAATGGTTACCTTAATTGTAAGATCTTCTTTTCCCAAGACAACAATCACCTCAATTGGTGTCAGGGAAGGCCAATTTTCCTGGTGTTCAACTGTGGCCCTCATTGCATTCTAAAGAAAACAAAACCGTAAGGAATTCAATGGCAGGAGGATGAGGGACAATAAATAACTGTTTTTTATGTTTAAAATGAAAGCAGCACAGAGGGTAATTCAAAGTTCTTATTTTATTTTTTTAAGTTAGTAGTAAAATAGCTCTGTAAATAGCCATTTATGATTGTGTCATGCAGGAGGTATAATGAAAAATATTCATTTACCATGTAATATAGCTACTGGGAGTAATGTCTAATGGAAAAACAATTCTGCTAGCTGTCAAGTTCTTATTTGTAAGCTTAATTTAAATGTAGAAATTGGTTTTTATAGTCCATTTCCTGGCTTTCTCTTTTCTGACTTTCCATTACATTTTACATCTAAGCACCAAAGACTATTACATAACAAATAACAGTGAATCATTGAACCAATTTATTGGCTTTTATAAAATTTGCTGGGAAAAGGTTGTTACTATTTAAAAGGATAGTAAATAATTCTAAATTAAATTTCAATTTGCATTTGATTATCATCTTAACTTTTACCAATGATGGCAAAATAACTGTATGAGTTGGACCATTCAATTTAAAAGTAAATCAACAAAAAAGCATCTTTTGTCCTTTAACAGAGAAGAAGCTCAAACAAGTTTTCAGATAAGTAGATGAATCTCATACAGATAAAGTTTTGGTTTATTTTACCCATTTTCCTCTCTACCCTTCTTCTGATAGGTTATCTGCTTTCTGCTTTCTATATAATAATGTTAAGCTCTAAGCATTAGCTGAAGAGAAATAAAATAGATCAGACGTTTGTAGTACAATCAATACCTCATTGCATTAACATTAGAATAAGTTAGGAAACAGTAGGTTCCGGGAAGAGTTACATCAGAATTAGAAGAGGATTTCACTTTTTTTGACGACTTCCTCCTCTCCAGTCCAGGGGACTCTTAGGAACCATCACAAAGCTTCAAGTGTTTTTCTGTCTTTTGGTGCAGGTATAGTGTTTCAGTTTGGGCTTAGAACCTGGGACAGGATTTGATTCTTAGTACCTGGCTGTCCCAGACCAGTAACATCCACATCCTCTAAGAGCTTGTTAGAAATGCAGATTCTCAGGTCAAGATTATCAAAATCTCTGGGACAGGCTTAAGAATCTGTGTTTTAAAAGCTTTCTAGGTGATTCTAATGCATACTAGCATTTAAGAAGCCCTACCCTACTGTTTTGCTATGGAAGGTGTGGACCATGGATCAGCAGCATCACCCGTTAGCTTATTAGAAGTTACTCATCTCAGGCCCAATTCCAGACCTACTGAATCAGAATCTGAATTTTAACAAAACCCCCAGGTGATTCATATGCACATTAAAGTAGATCACTGAAGGAACTGACTGTCCTTTGAGTATATTCTAGTCATAGGTTGGGACCCTGCCACCTCCAGTAATTCTGGACCTGAACCTCTGGATTTAGAGTTGGACCGGCCTATGGGGATGGAGATAACAAGGCCTCAGTCACTGAAGCATTCACCCCACAACCTCCCTTAATGAATGCATGAATGACTAGTGCTTTGTTGGACACCTGAAAAATAATGGGAACAGGGAGCATTGAGATACAGTGACTCATATTGTGCATTCTCAAATACATGTTGATGCTACAAGGAACTGCATGTACCCTTTCAAACATTAACTGCAGCTTCTTTTTGTTAGGACACAGAAGCATGCCTGGGAGAAGATAGTGAGGCTCCTGTTTAGTAGGGAATGATAAAGGGAATAAAAATGTAACCAGTTAACATTTAAAAAAACAAAATTGCAATTATTGTGAAGTGTCTTACCTTGAATAGTTCAAAGAGCATATGATGAAGGTGAGATGAAACATACACAATATGAATTGGTTGGCCTGGAAATTTTCCTAGAAAAAATTAAGCTAATTTAGAACTGCTGAACAAATATTTCATTAAAATAAACTTTCATATCTATTTGATTAATATTTTAGATTTAAAAAGAATTGGAATACTCCCCATCCTCCTCACTCTAGAGTCCTACCTTAGAAGCTTCCCTTTAAACAGTAAACACAACTGATTATTCTTGATTATTACTGATTATTCTTGATTTTTATCAACTAAACATAAAATTCCATAGGCTAAATAAGCTTAAATTTCACCAAGAGGCTAAAGAAAATAGAAACAAAAACCTCATAATACTCTGAAAAGAAAAATAAAAGTATTATTCTTTGGTGTTCCAGGCCTTGGCAAAGTTTGAATCAGAAAACAAGGTCTGGCACAGTTCCCTCTTTATTTCATCAAACAGTTCAAGCAGTTTATCTACAAGTATTATGCAACAATGCTGTTAATGCTTAAAAATATTTTTCAGTCTTTATTTGTACTCCTACTTCTGGTTTAGCAATCCATTACATTTCCCTATCCCCAATCCATGAGTTAAGCTACTCTTAATTTGAGCAACTTGATTTTAATTCTCACCACCAACAAACATTGTTCATCTATAACTATTACTTGAAAAAGATGTTTACTTTGAGTGGAAAGGAAGTTATTCCAATTTCAGTGTACTGTCTTGCTTTGAGAAGCAACTATGGGATAAGATAAAAATAGTGCCTTGCATTCATCCTGTAATTACTTCATTCAGTGTGGGAAGACCTTATCCTTTTAGGTACCCTAGAGTTGAAGCTATTGAAGTATGCTCTGCTTCCAAAACAGTGATATATACTTATAGTGAAAATTAAAAACAAAAAATTGGTAAGAACATTTAACATGACATCTACCTTCTTAAATATTTAAGTGTACAATATTGTTAACTGTAGGAATGGTGTTATACAGCAGATCTCTAGAACTTACTCATCTTGCATAACTGAAATTTTATACCCACTGAATAGCAACTCCCCATCTCCTTGCTTCCTTCAGCCTCTGGCAACAACCATTCTACTCTCCACTTCTATGAGCTTGACTATTTTTGATACCTCATATAAGTGCAATCACAAGTATTTGTCCTTCTATGACTGGCTTCTTTCTTATAGTGCAATTTAAAGTGTTTTTGTTTTCAGATCTGATAAGTAACCTCTTTAGGAGCATATCTCCACTACCAAGTGGTTCCTCCAAATCTGACCTCCTTATTCCTGTATTCTGTAGTAAGCAGTCTTTCTTTGATCAAAGATATTGAAACTTAGCTCCTACTCTAAATCCTAAATTATCTGTTCAAACCATTCTTCTTTATGAATTTTCATTAGCAACTGAATATACTCAATTGGAACTTTCCAGTTGAGATAAAGAGAACCTTGGCTTCAAAAAAAAAAAATGTGTACAAATTCTAGGCAAGTTCAGAAGGCAGAAAAGGAACACAGACATTGCTTTGTATTTACAAGAAGTAATCATACTGGGAGAACACTGAATTTTACATAGATAAAAATATATTTAATTTATAGCTTACCATTCACTTGTGTGAGCTTTAATTCTGGAGATGTTAAATAATACTGATTACAAAGCATCTTGGAACACTCAAAGGCATCTGGAATGGAAGGGTTTTTTTCCATAATGATTAAGTGAATTTATGCCAAGTAAAATTTTCAAGTGATCTTCAGTGTATACACTACCCTTAATCCAAAATATTCATTAGAGTACAAGTTTATGTGTATGGAAAAATAAATTTTTAATATTTTATTGAAGAAAAAATGAACACAGTAATTAAGTTATAGCTGTTGCTATAGGAATATATGCACTTCAGATATCAAATATAATCTATGAGAATATGGCACATTAGCTATTGATGTTTAGATTTTTTATAATATTATAAGTGAATATTTAAGCACTTGACTCTCAAAAACAAAGGACCTTTATTACAGTTTATAAAGACATAAATGGAGCACTCTGAATAGTAATTCATTCAGAGTCACCTCAACAGTACATGTGTCAATCAGATAATGTACATTTTCAATAAGGGAAATGCAGAAACCTAGAAATTACCTTGGACCACTGCTGCCACATCACAGTTTGGATCAATGCTTCCAATGTGGCTTGGGTTTCCTGTCTGTAAGTCACTAAATATAAGGACTGTTGAAAAATAAAAACAAAGAATATTGTTATAAAAATCAGGATACTAATGATTAGAACTACCTCTGAGAAAGAATGTGATCCACCAAGTAGTGAAATATCTACTTAGAGTATGGCTTGTATTCTACACCCATCTCTATATATCATGACCGTGATGAACTAACTTACTGTGCTGGTTCATCAGCATCCGGGTAGAAATACGGTTCATGTAAAATCGATCCAAGAAATACTGAAGATTTTGATTGGTGGCTGGGTCAACTGTACAGGCATCTTTATACTCTAGGATTCCCTGTGCCATTGTAGGAACTACATTATGGTGTCTATTTCGAACTTCGATGAGAGTATCTACAAAACTAAGCCAAAACACATTTATGGTTAGTAGAAGTTCAAATAAGTTTCATTAATTTATATTTCTTAGATTACTTCAAAGAAGGTAAAGCCTTTCTCAAGTACCCATCCAAACAAATCAAATCATACAACGTTTGGATGAAGCTTTATGAAGACTCTGACTACAGATTCTTTGACTACAGTAGAGGAGATAGCTTCACAAACAGATTTATTTTGCTTCTAGCTTACATGTAAAATATCAGCTCTGTGAGTGGTAGGTTCACTCCAGTTGTTCACTAAGCTTTCTCTTTCAAAAGATAATTTAAAAAATAAGTACTATTTAAGATGGCTCTAGAATGCCACTGTGAAAAAAACTTCAAATTTCTTGTAAGATTTAGAAAAGAGTCTTCTTTCTCATTCTTATAGCTAGAGACTGTCAATTACTCTGAAAGAAAATGTGTACTCTACAATGACACCAACGTGCATTGATATTATGTAACAGTAAATCCTTCTACAAATCTAATCATCATACTAAATTTAGAGTAAAAATAGATTTCCTTCTTTTAAAAAGTCCTCTACACTTTTCATCCTCAGCATCATTTCCAATGCCATAATTCTCTATTGCTTTTAAAAAAAACCAACAAGCCAAAACTTGTCATTTGTAAGGGGGTAGTTATTTATTATTCAGGATACTATTATAAATTATCCTTTAAGTGAGGTCTGAAAAAAATCTGATGTTTAGAAATAGTCAAAGTTTTAGACACTTATTCTAATGCGTAAAACTTACTCTGATAATGTTTTCTGGTCCTTTGGGCTTTTCTCGTGGAATTCCACCAACTCCATCAGGCTCTGGATATACCTGTAAAGCGACAGGTGGGCTTTAAGTTTTAAAATTGAATAGTCACTTACAAGTGGCTGAAAACAGATTGCTTTTTTCCAAATGATTTGAAGAGAGAACGTATTATGTTTAAAATTAAAACTTTCCTCCAAGACATTTGGAAAACATATGTCTTAGAAAAAAGAAAGCTACAAATTTAACCCTCAACTTGCTAACTTAAAATTTCTGTTTAACTATCCTAGATCACTATTCAGTTTTCTGTTTTGTTTGTCAAATGTCTTTATTTTTATAGCAAAAGCATTTAGAAATTACTTTTACAGAAAGGCTTCATATTTTTTTCCTCCTGTATTCATTCATAGGTGAATAGAAGTCTTGAAAGCAGCAGTAAATACTATGGATTGAATATGTTTCAGATTGCAGTTGTTTAATGGGTGCATAATACATATATTTCTTAAATCAACAAACAAAAAGTTGTACAGTCAGTGGGTTAGGGTGAAGGTCTGGTGCATACCTGCCTCAGTGCATAACCTGGCTCTGTTCTCTGAAAATCTGCTCCTTTGGTTTACCTACCCTCTCTAAGTCAGTATCCTTATTTGCAGAAGGAGATAATTACTGACACTGAGTGCTGGCTGTGTGCCTGGTACTGTTCTAAGTGCTTTTAAAATGGATTACCTCATTTAATTACACTCAGATATCCCTTTGAGACATATACTTTATTCTCCTCAATAATAGATGGGGGAATTGAGGCCTAGAGATAAGACACTAGGCAAGGATTCCACAACTAGGAAAAGAGGAAGGCATGATTTGATCCTGGGCCTGCTTTGTTAATTGGTTTGTAAGTAACAAAGATTAGGCCCTCTATAAATAATAGTCATTTGTATCTATTTCTAGGACAGGATTCTTTTTGCGATATCAAACTGTCTTTTATTATTTTAAACACAAACTAATATTGTAACTGTCAATTATTTTTCATATTGCCTTCTAAAATTATATTGTGAAAGTATCTACTCTTTCAGGGTAAAAATGTCTGTTTATAGCTTTATAACTGCCCTTATGATAACTTACCCTAAATTAATAGAAAATACATCTTTCAAAGTATTTAAGCTTCAGACCACCTGTTTTCCAATTACGATGTTAATATATTGTAAGAATTCATACTCAGATAACTATCTTAAAACTAGAGATTGTTTCAGAATGGTTCACCACTTACCAGCTTTTAACTAGTTGCACTGAAGAGGTATTTACTAATCCATCAGGGAGGATATAAATTTCCTTCAGGATATTGGCTAGCCTCACAGGCAACTCTTGTCTCAAAAACACAAAGGAGGTTCTTTCACATGCGTTTTCTGAACCTGTAATAAACAGCATCTATTTAGTTTTTGGAAAAAAGTATATCTAAATTATATATTTGAGTAGCATTAACTTTCCAATATTGAACACACATATATATATTACAAAATTATATTTAACTCTCAGTTGGGTAACTGCTTGTAGATAATTCAGGAGTAAGCATCTTCTTTATTGTCTTTTGTCTTTTTCTTTCTTTTTTTTAAAAAGTGACCAAATATGAGAATTATTGTTTTCTCTTTTTGATGAGGATTCACTTCCAAGAAGTCATAATATCCCAAGGCTCTTAGTATTCATAAAAGAATGCAGGATTTAGTCAAATCACAATGTCAGGGAGACAACATCCTTTGCAGAGTTCTAGATATGAAACTGTAGTGAAGGGAAAAGGGGAGGGGTGGGAGTCCTAATGTTTCTAGACTAGTGATAAATAATACCACATTTAAATCCTTGAAATTTTCTTTATAAGATTTGTGCAGAAAGTTTGTAAATATTTTCAGCAGTAATGCAAATATATAGATAACATTAAAGCTAAAGAGACAAAGAAATCTTTGTTAGGAAATGTTAGGGATACAGAGAGATGAACCCTGTGGAGGGGTGGAGGGTGGCTAAAGGATAAAATCTCGGTTAATTCGAAGCTACTTTATAATATTAGGAATCTTCTCCAAGAAGTACTATGCAGTGAAGGAGGGGATGAAGTTTCCAGTTCATTGTTAAATGGTGACTGAAAGCAAAAACTATTTTGACTGAAAACTTTGGACAGAAAGAATAGGAAAGATGAGCTCAAACCAACCAGCATCAGCGGGGCTGCAAGTGGCCTTGACCTGCAGGCACAAACTGTCAGAGAGAAGGCAAATCTAAGAAAGGCAAGGTGTGCTGGCTTCGAGGTTCCAGGGTTCAGCAGGAAAGCGGACACCAGGTGTTTTAAGTAATGAGTCCAGCCCTCCCTACACCGGGTCTGAAAGTTAAGGCAGCTCCCCAGTCCCCGCCCGGGCCCTACGTCCCCGCTCACCGAAATCCAGCAGCTGCTTCATGGACAGGGGGGACGGGCTGTAGCGCGAGAAATGCTCGACCTCGCGGGGTACCAGGGAGCCGGCGCTGCGCATCACGAAGCGTGCCGCCTTCATCTTGATGCCCACCGTCCTGGCACGAGCTGGGGCTGGTGTGTGGCGTGAAGGCTGCGGGGAGCAGGACCTGGGGCCTTAGAAGGGGCGGGGCGCGTTCGGACGGGGAGAGCAGGTGGCTGGCGGGCTCGTGCTCCCCGGCCTGGGCTGAGGTTCGGGGGTGCTTCGCGGTGGAGGAATCGGGTAGTGAGTCGATGGAGCAGTAGGTAGCTTGAGACTCAAGTTCGTATCCTGTCATCACCGGCCGCCTCCCGAGGTTTTATTTGTTTCCCTGCACCACCTCCCCCCCCCCCCCGCCCCCCGCATCCCCCGCCCGCGAAGCTCCAACCGGGAGGAGCCACTGGAACTTGGAGAGCTTCCTGAGCTTGGAGCCGCGCCCGTCAGCTCAGATAAAGAACTTTGGGCCCCGCCTCCAGGACGCGGAGGCCTGGCACCCGAAGCTGTGAGGGGTAAGGGGACAGCAGGAAGCCAAAGCGGCCGTCAGGAGGTACGTGGGCTCAAGATCAGCCTTTTGTGACAGGACCCCGGACAGCGTGGGCTGGGGCCAGCCCAGACTCGACCTTGTTTACAAGCGAGAAGCTGTCTCAATGTCACGCATTCCAAGCCAGAAGCTGTTTCCAAGAATCTTGGCTCGGAGATGTCATTGGTTCGTGCTCGGAGCGGGGCTTTTACAGTAGCTAATCAGCTGCGTGCAGAAGTATGGGCTTCTCTGCCATTGGACAGCGAAAAGAATAAACAGCCTAGAGTTCTTACAGTGTTTTCTCCATCGGTGAATAGCGCAAGTCGGGAACTGGAAGTTCCTTTTGCGGGGACTTGAGCAGCCCAAAGTACGTTTACTTTTTTTTGTGGCGATAAAAAGCCATCAATTTGTCTCCTTCCGGTAATACATTCCCTCCATTAGGCTTAACTCTTTTAATTAAAAGCAAGATTTAAAAGGGACTAATTTGTCAGTTTGACTTTTTTTCTCCAGAGAATTTGCTCACTCTGTCCTCCTGTATGAAACGTGCTTTATCCAAATCTTTGCTTAAGACATTATTTTATACCAGTAAATGTCCACCACAAGCTATGTGCTGCAAGATATCTTTCCTGATTGCCTCTCCCTGTGCCTTCTTACAAATATGGATTTTGTCACTTATGACATTATATTGTAGCTATTTATGTTCTTGTTTTGTCCCTTTCTGAACGTCTCCCCTGAAAGAGATCAGGTTTGGGACCATGTCTGATGCATCTTTCTGATTCCTACTCTGCTTTGTTGCTACTCAAGCTTAGTTGTGGAAACATGGGGAAAGTTCCAAATTGCATCTCCACTTGGAGATAGGTTTTGATACCACTATGATTTATATCTTTGTATTCTGAATCCTTTTTTACATATGTGCATAGCTCCATGAAACAACAACAAAAATGTTCAAGAAGTCAAAAGACTAAATAAAACTCTCTGATGAAGCAATTTAAGGTAAAAAAAATCCCTTCCTTTTTCTTTAATATATCCTAAGAACAGAAGTAAAAGAAAAGCATTCATTTGCTTTTCTTACCCTGCGTGTGGGATCTGGAATAGGCAAAAATATATATTACAAAGAATTCTACTCTTTAATCTGCAGAGGAAAGGCAATGGAAATGATGCATTATAAGCAGGTTTAATTTAGGAAAGCTCCATTGATCACTTGACCTGACTTCCCCCCCGCAGTGCTCCCGTATGTGTGGTGGGGTGATTAAAGATCAGATGAAGTCATATGACGTTCATAGACATGGCTAAGGGCTAAATGTGAACCGAGGTCACCAAACTTTTGTATGCATGTCATCCCATCCAACAATAGTTACCAGGTTATTCTCACAGTACGTTACATTCTTCTCTGTCATATGTCTATGACAGGAACTGGCAACAGTTATGGTAACTGGGCTGGGATAGACAGATCAGGTTGTGTACCCAGTTGGCTAAGGTGCTGTGTATTACCGTGATTAGAATGTGACCTGGAAAGAGAGTTTCATTTCTATTCTCAGGCTGACTTCAGAACTTGGAGGTGATCCAGTTGCTATAAAAGTAAAGGAAAGGGAATTACTTAGGAGCAATGGATATGGACAAATCTGCACATTCATTTGAGTAAAGGGTAGAGCTTCAAGAGTGCAAGTCACACTTTTGCCAAAGGACTGGGCATATGCCCAATGGAACAAAATGCATCAAGACCTAAGGAGAAGCCCATTCAACTTTTCCACCTCTAGGAGCATATTCCAAGGAAGCAATTAAAAATATACATAACGGGGGGCTTCCCTGGTGGCGCAGTGGTTGAGAGTCCGCCTGCTGATGCGGGGGACACGGGTTCGTTCCCCGGTCCCGGAGGATCCCACATGCCGTGGAGCGGCTGGGCCCGTGAGCCATGGCCGCTGAGCCTGCGAATCCGGAGCCTGTGCTCCGCAACGGGAGAGACCACAGCAGTGAGAGGCCCACGTACTGCAAAAGAAAAAAAAATATATAAATATATATATATACACATACATATATATATATACACACACACACATAACAGGAACTTCAGAAGCCATGATGGAAAGATGAACAGATTTGACTACAGAATATTTAAAGTTAAAAAAATGAACAGCATACTTGGAGAAAATACTTTCAAAGTATATAACAGACAAATGATTTTTTAAGAAATGGCTATTTCAACACAGAACAAAATAGACATGATCTGTTCCCTCATGGAGGTTTTAGACTTGTGGGGGAAACAGGCATTACAAAAGCAAATGGACAATGAGGGTTATGAAGAAAATTCATATGAAGAATATAATTGGCTGTAACTACCTTAGATTTGTGGGCAAGGAATGTCTCTCTGAGAAAGTAACAATTATAAGAGATGGAGCAGCCTTCCATTGGGGCATGAGAAGGGAATATTGGTGAAAGCATGTTGGTGAAGAGATTGAGGAAAGCAAGGCCTCAATCAGTATTTGGTCTCTGATGTTTCTTATAACTGGTGCTTTTAGAGGATACTAGGTATCAGGAGTTGGACTGGATGCATTGGTGGGTGCAAAACCATTTTCTCTCAAGTATCACATACTAATAGTGGGTGATAGAAAACAATGGTCAATTTTTTTTAATTTATGGGACTTCTGTTTAATCCCCAAAGCAAAAAAATTACAATCAATGCACTAGAAAACAGTTCATAAAAGAGATTTGATCAATGTGTCAAGTTGGTGGTGATGCTAACAGTGCTCAGGCGTGTTTGGAGGAAGAGCTATGTTGGAGGTCAGGGAATGCTTTCTCTGAGGGTTGGCTTTTGAGACAACCTTAGAAGGATGAGGAAGTTTTTGGCAAATTACTGGTAGACAGATGTGGAAGGATGTCTAAGCCAGAGAATAAGCACAGATGTACAAGCTAGGGATATAGTAGAGAAATAATGACTAGTTTACCAAAGTGGGGAGGAAATGCAACATTGGGTTATATCATGAAAGCCTTAAATGCTGGTATGAGGACTTTGCTATTCCTGGAGTAGGCAACATGGAACTATTGAAGTCTTTTAGGCAACAAGCAATGAGCTCCCTGCACAAATTTGTTAGCAGCTAAACAATTCAATGCAACTAAACTTCACTGACCACCTATTATGTACCAGGCACTATGGTAGGTGCTGGGGACATAAAAATGAAAGTGGCATAGTTCCTTTCTTCAAGGATTAGAGAAAGACATGTAAATACAGTAAGTCCCCTACATACGAACGAGTACTGTTCGGAGAGCTCGTTCATAAGTCCAATTTGTTTGTAAGTTCAACAAAGTTAGCCTAGGTAACACAATCGGCTATGTAGTACTGTACTGTAATAGGTTTATAATACTTTTCACACAAATAATACATAAAAAACAAACACACAAAATAAACATTTTTAATCTTCTGGTATAGTACCTTGAAAAGTACAGTAGTACAGTACAACAGCTGGTATACAGGGGCTGGCATCGAGTGAACAGGCAAGAAGAGTTACTGACTGGAGGAGGGAGAGGAGGTGGGAGATGGTAGAGCTGAAGGATTGTCAGCAACAGGAAACAGAGGGCAAGCTGCAGTTTCACTCACACCTGACGTGATTGGACATGCGAACGCACATTTGCATCTTTGGAAGTTTGCAACTTGAAGATTCATATGTAGGGGACTTACTGAATCTAAAGAAAAAAATAGCCTGATGCATATAAAGTGTGTGTTGGAGTTGGGGGAAGAGCAAGCAGTCAGCAAAGACTTTCCTAGAAGAGGTGACACATCTGAGTTATAAAGGTAAAATAGAAGTCCACAGGTAAAGAGGAAAGATATTGGGGCAGTGTTGAAAGGAAATGAAAAGGGCCATTTGTTGGTAAAATCTCTAGGCTCTGTCAAATCTGAGAAGGAATAATGAAAAAACCGTTCTCTGATGTTCTAAGCCTGTGCTACTGGGAGGGGGTGATTTCAGCAATAGAAGCAAGAAGTCAGAAGGGTCAGGAGGAACGGATAGGTTGACTGAGGAGGGGGGAACACAAATGATGAATTTGGGAACACTTTGAGTTAATGAGAAACCACAGGCGTGGCTGTAATTACTGGTGAAGGGAAGATGAGAACTCAAAGGCTATTAAGCCACTGCAGAGAAGTGAAGGTAGGTGAGTAAGAGCCTCTCCCCATTTTCTTTACACAGGGCTCCCCTCTACTATTAGCCTACAGCCATGTCTCACTTTTTTCTGTGCACAGTATTTCCTTCTGGAGCAGCCCTTAGTTTCATTCTTGGCCTCCCTACACTTATCAAGGTCAAAATCCCTCCCTTAACTAAAGCAACACGGAAGCAAAACTGTTCTTATTATTCATTTTTTTTTCTTTCCATCTGTAGCTCCAATGTTATCAGAAAAAAAGCAAGTGAATCCTGAAGCTAACACATCTTGACTTTACACTGGAAAACAAGAATTTTGCCTCAGCTCCAAATACAGGCTTAGAGTTCATTTCCCCCCAGAAATTTCTCAGTTGTGTTTAATGTTTGCATTTACAAAAAAATAAGAGGTGAGCAAAGGAAATAAAAAATTAACTAAAGAAAAAAAACAGACATGTGGAAACATTCTGAGACTAATGAATGAGTAGGAAAATAAAAAGTCATAAGATAGGGCTTGCCTGGTGGCGCAGTGGTTGAGAGTCCGCCTGCCGATGCAGGGGACACGGGTTCGCGCCCTGGTCCGGGAAGATCCCACATGCCGCAGAGCGGCTGGGCCCGTGAGCCATGGCCGCTGAGCCTGCGCGTCCGGAGCCTGTGCCCCGCAACGGGAGAGGCCACAACAGTGAGAGGCCCGCGTACCAAAAAAAAAAAAAAAAAAAGTAATAAGATAATGAGACATCATTGTTCTACCATCAGGCTGGCAAATAACAAAAAATGCTGATGTTGGCAAGTCCTGGGGAAATGAACGCTCTCCTGTGCTATTTGTGGAAGTGTAAAATTGGCAATATTTTTTGGAAGGCAATTGGCAGAATCTATAAAAATTTGAAGGAGAGTTACCTGTTTCAGCCATTCCACTTCTAGAAACTTATCCTACAGTTTTACTAACAGAGAGCATAAAGATTAATGTACAAGATTGTTCATTGCAGTTTACCTGGAAGAACAAAAATTTGAAAACAAATCAACTTGTCTACTCATGGGGGAATGGATAAATAAAGAACACCCATGGGGCTTCCCTGGCGGCGCAGTGGTTGAGAATCTGCCTGCTAATGCAGGGGACACGGGTTCGAGCCCTGGTCTGGGAAGATCCCACATGCCGCGGAGCGGCTAGGCCCGTGAGCCACAACTACTGAGCCTGCGCGTCTGGAGCCTGTGCTCTGCAACAAGAGAGGCCGCGATAGTGAGAGGCCTGTGCACCGCGATGAAGAGTGGCCCCTGCTTGCCACAACTAGAGAAAGCCCTGGCACAGAATCGAAGACCCAACACAGCTGAAAGTAAACAAATAAATAAAAAAAAAAAAAAAAAAAGAACACCCATGAACTAAAATACTTGCTGTTAGTTGCAAGGTGTGCAGTTAGCTGACAGCATTCAGCTGCAGCACCTTTGGGATCCACATAGTATAGGGATCAATGCTACACTTTTCCCCTGTAAGCCCCTGTGACGGATAAGCACCTAGGGCTGGCCATTTCTCCTCAATGTGGGACTTTGCTAATGGGAATCCTTTGCTCTGAGGACCTCTCAGGGTTGGCCGTGGTTTTGTCAGACTTGCATCATGGTCTGAGTCTGTCCCTGCTCAGTTCTGCTTCCCATGTCCCCTTTTCTTTCACAAGTGCCATATATGCACCACAATCTAAAAACTTTCCCTACCCTGTACTGCTTCCTCCCCCTTAGCCTTTCACAGCCAGCCCAGTTGGGGGTGCTGGAGCAAACATTTCCCATTAGGAGAGTCCTAGGGATAGAATAATTTCTCTGGTCCTTGAGTGTATAACTGGAATTTACATACTTGGCAGTTGGCATCTGGAAAATTCCACAGTAAGTCCTTGGCCTATGGGGTTAGAACTGTCAAAGTGGGGGAAAGCCAAGTATAAGCTTCTGAAACAAATACGAAACAACATGGTATCCTGGTGGGATTGACAGAGATTACTTCCATTCTTATAAGTATCTTAAGGGTGGTGGTTCCATCATATCTCCATTGAATTCATCTGTGGAAACTGGATGGTTCTTTGAGAATGGTTATGGACTACTATAAACCAATGGAGTAGCATCCCTGATGGAAACTGCTGTGCTGGATGTGGTACTTTTTCTAGAGCAGATTAATATGGTCCCAGGTACATGTTATATAGTCACAGATTTGGTGAGTGTATGTTTTTGTTTCTACAAAAACAAACAGACAAAAAAACCCAAAACCTCTTGCACTCTTGTCCCAGAGGACCTATACTGACATTGTCTATATATTGGAAAATTGTCCTCTATATTTGGCTAATTGTAAAAAGCATGTCTCAGACTAATGTATATAGTATGGTCCAATTTTTATTTAAGAAAGAAAGAAAAAATAATAAAAACTGAATATTTGAGTATGGCTTCTTATATGCATGTAAAGGGTCTGGGAGGGAATAACACCAAACAGTCATGGTATTGGGGGTGTGTGGAAGGAGAAACTCTCACTTCTTCCTTTATACTCCATATTATGTTCTCCACGATGCATGGCTTTGTGCTTTATACACTAAAGTGATAGTTCTTGGCCAAATGAACAGTGTATAAAATAACACCACTCTGGGAAAGATTGTTCCCTGTCACTTGTTAGCCCTTACATTTTTCTTCTCCTACGGGATTTGGGGATGAAGCAACAGTGGATTGAAGCAGCTGGGAACTAGACCATTGCTATTTCTAACTATGCTACTGCCAATTCCAGTGGTCCTGTGTGACTGTGTTTTGCCTGAGTGCAGCAAATTGGGAGGGTGAGGTGGAGAGAGCATTTATAGAAATAAATGCTGTGCAGTGGGTGGTAATGCTCCAGCCCTGAGTATATTGGTCTACTGCAACTGATCTGAAAGGTAGGACTGGGGCTCTGGAAAGCCGTATAATCCTAGGCAACTTCAAAAGTCATGTGGATGAATTATCTAACTCTCTGTCCTCATAGTTCCTGGAATTCTTTAATCCCAGTGACCTTCACACCTACTCTATTTCTGTTACTTATTCCCATGGCCACTTCACATATCTGATTTTTGGTCAGGACTACCTTGCCTCTGAAAATATGAATGGCCCTGATCCCAACCCACTGTCTCCTCTTTTTCCATTTGGCTTATTCCCTTGCTCTCTCTAATCCTGGCATTCATGTCATGGCATTCATGAAGATCTTCAGGTTTTCACCTTCCCTTTTGCTAACAGTATGTCATTCATCTTCTGTTTTCCATTTCTTCCCTATACACCCTAGATGCCCTGCGTCATTACTTGATTCATTCTCGCCTTTATCCCTTTCTTGTTCTTCTGTTGCTTCTGTCTTACTATCTCTTAACTGAGGAAAAGGCATCTTTATTTTATCTGTGAGATTTCCCCCTGTCTACCACACCATAGCACTGTAGGAGATAGTAAGCCCCCAGGCCTTCCCTAAGTCTTGTGTTCCAGGTTATATCCTACCCCCTGTCATAACACATCTCAGTGCAGGAGTGAGTCGTGGCCATCTGGTTCCACATGGTTTAGGCTAAATGACTCCCTGGGCTCTGTGTTGTACTGTTGGACCTCAGAGCCTACCTGCACCAGTTCTGCCATGCCTCAAGTCGTGATTTAACTCAGGTACCACCTGACATTTCTTCCCCTCAGTTCATCCATCTTTGCCTAGTTTCTTCTCCAGATTGTTTTTTTTGTACCTCCCCGTCTGACCTAGTCTGTCACACTCTTTGCCCTTCTTCCAAATACTTCCCTTTTGCCTTCTAGAACTCAGCATTTGTCTACAAACTTCCTATGTCACCAATTTCTTCTCTAAATATTTTTATATTCTTGCCACAACCTGAGGACATCATGTCTTATGCAACCTCTTAAGTGTAGGTGGCTTTTTTCCTTAACTCAAAGTATATTGACCTGAAGGTGAGATGAGTGTCCTCCTCTTTCCACACCTTGTTTGTTACCTCTCTGCATTCAAAACATTACTCCTCTACTCTCCTTTAAAATCACAGGACCTTTGAAGACAAGCCATCGGCTAATACCACCTACTACTTTTTTATCACTGCCTTTTATGGAGTAAATGGCTACTTCCTTGCCAGTATAATTCCTGTTATCATTCTTGTTGATTTCAACACTACTGTGAATGATCCATTTATCCTTTTACTGAAAGGATTCAGTATTCATCAGTCTGAATTCATCAGTCTCTTTGCCTTGTCAGTATCTATCTATATCCCACTTCAGCTACCCATTCCCATGAATACACCCTAGAACTTATCCTCACAAGTAATACTACCATATGTAAAATATCAAAAACTCCCTGTATACCACTTCCCATAGTCCTAGAGTATTTGACTCAGCCATCTTCTCATGTACATTACCTCAAATTCACTGAGACTCCAGTTTTGCCTTCCTTCCTTCCTCTTACGTCATCTCATGTCATCTCTCCTCCTCTTATCCAATATGTACGCCGTGGTCCAACACCATAATTATGCACTTGGGAAAACTCTTCTCTCTCTCTTACTAGGTGAACCCACCCCAGTTAAGCCATTTAAAATATATAGAGTGGGTACAAATTTCAGTCCACAAACGTCAGATGTGCAAGTGTTGAAATTTTCTGTAAGTCAGCTTAATGTCAATTACAAAGCTGTTTGGATTTTTTGTTTTGTTTTTAATTTTTATTGGTTGGTTTGGTTTTTGGTTGGTTTGGTTGGTTTAATTTTTATTGGTTGGTTTGGTTTTTTTTATTGGTGTGGTTGCTTTACAATGTTATGTTAGCCTCAACTGCTTTACAATGTTATGTTAGCCTCAACTGCACAACAAAATATGAATCAGCCATACACTGAATGGCTGATTTTGGGAATCAGCCATTCCCAAAAGGGAATCCCCTCCCTTTTGGACTTCGCTCCCATTTAGGTTACCACAGTGCGTTAGGTAGAGTTCCCTGTGCTATACAGTGTGTTCCCATCAGTTGTCTATTTTATACATAGTATCAATAAGTCTGGTTAGTGGGAGATTTTACCATTCTTTCCCCCAGGGCTGCATCTATGTTCTCAGGAGCTCATATAGGCCGAGGTCTCAGGGCAGGTGGAGATCTAGTGCCTGGTGTCATCTAACCATGCTAGCTTCCAGTGAGATGTTTCTCATTATATGTGGTTCTAGATTGTTGGTTCATGTAAACTGCTACAATATCATCCCTCATTCCCATCTAAAAGACCTATTTGAGTCTGTTTCTCTCTCTCTCTTTCTCTCTCTCTCTCTCTCTCTGGCCTGTCTCTGCTCTTGGCTACATGGGCAACATTTTATCCTGCTGTTCCTGAAACATACTGGACCCTAGTCTCATACCCCATCTACGTCAGTGCCCCTCTGTTGTGACTGTACCATTTGGGGCTACAGGAAACTCTAGAAGGCTGATTCTTGCCTGGCTGCCTAATATTCCATGCAGCCATTTCTACTCCTGCTATGTTCCTAGGGTCTTGGTGCAGAAAATGAGTTTCAAAGGCCCAGGCCTTGAAGGGAGCTAGAGCATAGCAAATATGCAATAAATCACATCAAGTTTCCCACTGTTACCTCTCAAACTAGAAGAGATTCTCTGGTTTGGGGAGTACTGAAGGTAATAAAAGTTGAAGGAAACTTGACAACAGCCCAAATGAACCTTAAGAAGGAGTTAGTAGATGGATCATAAAAACCACACATAGGTTTTTAGGAAAAAAGAAAACATATATCTCAATTTCTCAGATCTCCCAAACTTGTATTAAGTATTTTGGGCTTCTTCTGTGAGTCATGGTTGAGCTGTCCAAATGAGGGAGGGGGTCATGGGATAATAAGAAATGTAGGTGGAAAACGTAGATGGTTAATATTTTGAATATTATATGTACAAACATATACATAAACGTATGTATAAAGAAAATAGCCCAGAAGGTCCATAATGGTTATTTTTGGGTGGTACAATTATCAGTATTTATGTTTGCTTTCTTTGTGCTTTTCCAAATGTTAAACAATGAAACATGTGTTACTTCTTAATTATGTTATTTCGAAAGTTGAAATAAAAACATATGTAGCAAAAGAACAGGCAGAAGAATTTGGCAGAGATCTGTTAAAATAGGCTTTGGACGAAATTGGAAGGCAGGATCATGACAGGGAATTGGGTTAATCACTCTCCTGCCTTCTACTAACCCCTTGGGCATACCAAGCGGCTTGGAGACTCCACACCTGAGAAGCCCGAATTCAGCTCTTTCTCTCCCTTATCCTTCCTGCCCTTTGTCACCTGTAGACTGATATCGAGCTACTGTCAGCTGAAACTTTGCTTCTGGTTCTGTGACTTGTTCCTTTTCTCTGATTGCTGATCATTGCCTACATTTCCTGAGATTACCACCAAACAGGATATTTATTTTCCCCTCCCCCTCCCCCTAACAGAGTCCAAATAGAAAGAAATCTCTTACTTGGAAAACTCCAAGTTTTGCCAAGGTCCAGCCTTGGTTTGTGTAGCACTGCCTGGCTGCCTTAGACAACCTTTTAGTGGTGTTCCAGATAATAAAAGGACACAGTCAGGCATCAGGTCATCTGGAAGACAAATTTTAGAGGTTACTTCCTTTTGTCATTTCTTTGCTTATCCCAGTGTAGGGGATGGTCAACACTGTATAAACACCCCACTGGATATCCACTTAAAAATGGGAAAATTTTGTCATTTACACGATAATTCCATACTACCTGATTAATTCAATCAATTCATGTGTACTGGCCTATTAATATACGCAATGCATTAGTATAGCATTGCAATGCTATGTGCTTAGCAGTAAAAAGACATACCCAGATGTTATACTAAAATTTTCTGTTTGTTTGAAAATGCCAATTTAAGCAAGTACATATTGTGCAAGTGGTTAGTCCCTCCCTCTCCAACTGTAGCTGACACCACCAATTATAGATCATAACATTCTTTCCTATTTGGTCTGGTTTGGCCTCAGGATTCTTTCCAACACAGCACTCCAGAGATCAGAGAAGCAGTGAATCAGGTTTGAGAGATACAACCCCTTGTTATTCCTGGGCTAGGGATCCAAGCGGCCTCCACGTTTCAGCCTCCCTGCCTCTACCCTTCCCTTTCCATTTGGAAGGACTGTCCTTTAGTTAGACTGTCAAAGACAAATACAAAAAGCATTCGTTTAATCCAGCACTTTCACTTGCAGAGGAAAAACTGAGGCAGAGGGGACGTTAAGTCACCTAAGTCACATAGATAGTAGGAAATATGAGTTTTCTAAATCTCAGTTTAAACGGAAATCTTTGCCATGCTATTCTGGGGCTTGGCAATTTTAAGATTTTTTTCACAAGAGCCTTTCTGACCTTTTAGAACTAAGAATGCCTGTTTGCTCTCTTGGTCCAAACCAGACAACTGTGTGAAACTGAATTTGAGGGGGAAAAAAACCCCAAACATGCTGGAAACTCAACAGCTTGTTTCTTCAAGGACACTGATTTTTTTTCTGGTGTCCTCTTATATGTAGGGTATAGGTTAGACTTTGCCAGAGAGGAAATTAGACCATGTTTAGCTTTAACAGTAATCACACAGACACATACTCCTTTCCCCTTTCAGTCTTTCCCTTTTGAAAATAAACTTGAGGATTTGACAATGCTGAGTTTGAGCAACCTGGTTATGTTATGTTCTTGGTTGATGAAGGGCCTCGCTGTGTTTCAGTAGTCAGTGCTGAATCCAAAAAGGACACTTTGCTCTTTCTTTCACCCCTTCCACAGTAGTGTTCTCCCACCTCTGCTTTCAACAGATGGGTACCTCAAAATGTACTGTGTATTGGAGCAAAGGGATCATTTTCCTTTGCTAGGGTATGAATTCATAAATTCATTTCTTGTTTAAAAATAAAGTTACTCTGCCATGCACAGTTTTCATCAGCATCGTGTTTGGAGGAAAGCACCTAGCCCATCCTAGAGAAGCTAAGCCGATGCTGGGCCTCTTGCTGGCAGGCTAACTGGGTGAAAGGTCGGTCCCACACTCACAGCCTGAGCTGCCCTCGCCTGGCAGTGGAATCAACAAAGGAAGTTTAGTAGGTGAAGGGTCACCGCTGTGGCGCTGCCGTCACTTTCCATGCGTCATTCTCAGGCATCTAGTTTCTGTTCAGGGAAATAGAGCTCAGTAGGGAAAAGGTCACACAGTCCAGAGGCGGCTCTGTAATAACCCACTCCTGCTGTGATGCTGTGTCCAAGGCAAGAGGCCAAGTGCTCAGGTCTCCTGGCCTTTAGGAATTCTGCTGCTCAAGTGGAAAAGTAGAGATTGTAAAGTGCTTTAAAGACCATCCTGTACCAAATGTGGCAAACTGATACACAGCCTACTGACTGGCTAATTCATATTATGTAAAATAACTTTATAAGAAGAGATTCTTTTAAAGAGTATACTGCAATAAAGGAACTTACAGGTTTTCTTATTAGCTGCTCTAGACCAGAGCAATGGGTCCTGATCCTGGCCACACATTAAAATCACCCGGAGAGCTTTTACAAATGACTGATGCTTGGCACCAGTTGAATCAGAATCTCTAGCTGGGGTACCCAGCCATCTTAATTTTTATAGAGTATATCTAATGTGCAGCATCGGTTTAGAATCTTAAAAACATGGCCATTTGAAATGACTCCAGATAGGGAGAGAAGTTCTCCACGTTCTAGAGCAGTGCTTTTTAGATTGTGGGTCATGACCAATCAGTGGGTCATGAAATCAGTTTAGTGGGTCATAACCAGCATTAAAATGAAATCGAATAAAGAAAAACAGCTTGCTTGTGATAAGAGAAATAGTGGGGGGACGAAACTTTTGTTTCCGATCTATCTGGGTCATGATATAAGAAGACCAGTATTCTAGAGTCTAGGAATAAAAGCTTTGCTGCCTTGAGCCTCCGCAGAATTGTCCTGATTCGAAGCAGTTGTTGTTTTAAATAGTTTTGTTGATTCCACAGGATATTGTGGCTGTGAGTTGGGAAGCCTGCCATGATATTATTTTGAAAAGCGCTGTGCAGTGTTCCTCCCACATGGTTCCCAGAGTTAGTTCAGTATGAACAGCTACTCTTGAAACATTACAAATGTAAAGGGAGGTCATGACCAAGATCTTAAGGTGAATTAATAATAAATTTGAATGAGAAAGAAATTGGTTGCTTACAAGTCTGGATGGAACCTTGCCAGTGTGAGCTCCACTCTAAGAAAACCAATCTGGGTAAGACACAGCCATGATAGTCCTTCTGACCCGTGGTATTATGGGGTGGTCACAGGCTGTCACTGACCATGTCTAGAATCAGCCAAATCATAGGATTCATACTCTGAGAGGAAGGGGTGTCTCCACTGGAGATGATGAGTAACACAATAGAGGACGGTTAAGTTGCTATTAGAGAGCAAACCCAGAAATTGTATGGAGAAAATAGGAATAGTGATGAGGGGTTCGTTCCAGTTTTGGGGCCTCTTTCCCTGTTAATGTCCTTTTTTCTTCTTTTTGATTTTTCTTTTGAGTTTCTTTTAAATGGGTGCTTCTGGTTATGCTACTTCCTTGTCTGCTAGTGGACACTGTTTCAGGATGGTAGCAGTTAGAGAATCTATACCCTACATCAATTTGAAAGGAAGTGGGAGGCCACAGTGTTACTAGATGTATACATGAAATCTCTGAATGACTGAGGTGTCCACTTTTTATCTTGATATTTTGACACAATATTTCAGGAAACTCTTTTCTTCTGCTTCTGTATTGAGGAGGAAGAATTGATATAATATACTCTGTCCTTCAGAGAAACCTAAGTGTTTGATTCACTAGTTTCAATATATTGATTTATGAAAGAATTGCTGAAAACCAATGACTAGTTGTGTTTACCCTTCTTTCTTAAGAAAAGAAGATTTGCTATGTTCCTGCAACCAATGGAATAATTAAAGCTAATTTCTCCGTGGACCTTGGAAAAATTGGCAACAAATAATGGATTTGTCCATCAAAAAATGTTTAAAGCAAACATCTTATCAGTCACTGATCAGCTACAAATCCATTTAAGGCAGAACCAGACCAGCCATGGGCGATTTTTCTCATTAAAGTAGTGTTTAAACTGTTGTTTCCAGATGACATAGGAGACACAACAGACAAACAACACCTGCAAGAATAATTGGTGAAGTACTGACTTTTCATCAGTCAAAAAGTTTACTAAGCAGATGAAAAGTAACTTGCCTTCACAGTGACATTTTCCTAAAGTCTTGTTTGTAGTCAAAGGCATTGTTCTTCCTTAAACAGTCAAACTTTAATTACTGGAAAAGGTTAGCATCAAAACCAAGAACATGTTGGTAAATTAGAGGTCACATCAGAAAAATAAATTCAGTTAGGTTTGAATGAATTTTTCATCTTGTCCCCACCTCCCTCCTTAACCTCCTCTCCCTTCCCCACATGATCACACTTTCCTGTGTTCACATTAATTCTGTTAACAACAATGAGTGGATATTTCGACACAACAATATTTTGATCTCAGTAAATTTTACAATTCTGTCACTGACTGAGATGGTTCAGTTGAAAAAGGAGGCAGTATTTTATAACAAAGAAGGGTGGGTTGAAGTCATGGGGATCCTGTGTTCATTTCTTTTGATACTCACCTAGAGCCCCTCCAAAAAATCATTTGATCTCTCTAGATGAGTTTCCATGTTGGTAAAGGTCAAGAGTTGTTGTAGATGACCTCTAATGTTCATTGCACTCTTGTTTGCCCATTATCACTTTTAAAATTCTCACTGAATGAGTCTGAGTAATCGCTGCCTTTCCCACATTGAGAAAAAAATCTTTGGCAAGTGTTCAATTAGTATAAACTCCTTTTCTAAGCAGAGGCATTCTGACATTGTCTGGGACCGACAACCATCTCATTGCTGCTAGTTCTGTTCTCTGGAATATCTCAAAATAAATCCAGCCAGGGCTAGGCACAGGATTTTGGTCCGGCTCATTGAATGTTCTATAATGGGGTTTTGAATCTTGAGTGAGGCTGCATCTTCAAGAACACAGGGGCAGGTCCTGCTCATCCATCATTACTGCTAGGGGCACAGGTGTGAGGACCGGATTTCTTCTGGGTGTAACCCTGGCGGGGCTTCTGGCTGCCCCATCCCAGAGCTCCCTCCATCTTTTCTGAACCTGATCCTCCCATGTCCTGTGGATTTTGTGGACACATTTCCATTCTGATTAAGACAGTCCTGGTTAGGTACAATCAGAGCTTTTAAAAATAGGTCTAGAAGCTGGCAATCAAGATGCTTGAGTGACTTTCCATGAAATTTCTCCCCATATTTGGAGGCAAATACCATTCTGCCTGTGTTTTCTTTTCCCCAGAATTTGGACACTCTTTCTTTGACATTCCTGGTTCTTTCACCATCTTGTAGATTGACAGTGGTACTCACCTACAATGGTTCTCTTATTCTTAACACCATTCTCTTAATTGTGTAGACTAAGGTTGAATTAGCATTTGATGACAGAACATTATACTTTTGGTTGAGTTTATTGCCAACTAAAACTCCAAAGTCTGCTTCCCTCTGTCCCCCATAAAACATGTATACACTTAATTGATTTTTCAAACTCGACAGTTTTTATTTTTAATTTCATCAATCTTGCCTGTCCAGATCTCAGTGAATTCAAATTCTGTAGTATTGACTATCTTTTTTTTTTTTTTTTTGCGGTACGCGGGCCTCTCACTGTTGTGGCCTCTCCCATTGCGGAGTGCAGGCTCCGGACACGCAGGCTCAGCGGCCATGGTCACGGTCCCAGCCGCTCCGCGGCATGTGGGCTCCTCCAGGACGGGGGCACAAACCCGCATCCCCTGCATTGGCAGGCGGACTCTCAACCACTGCGCCACCAGGGAAGCCCAGTATTGGCTATCTTTAAAAAGAAAACTAGTTTGTGTCATCTGAAAATTTGACAATCTGTATTTGCCATTTGGCTAAGTTGCTTATACGGAAGATAGAGGCAAGGACCAAGCTCTTTGGAAGAACCCTAGAAAACTGTTTTTGGAAGAAAATAGAATACCAATTTTGCAAGATGCAGCTGAAAATAGAGTACCACACTCAAATACATGTGGAAAATGCTACATACTAAAATGCTCTTTTGAGACTTAAAATACATATTGATGATTAAAATCTCCAAGAAACTTCCCTCCAGATTGACATTGATCAATGGATTTAGCATTTCCCAAACTGTGTTCCAGTAGATCTTCCTTGATAAAATAAGAAGGGCTGGCATAAATAAGTACTTATTTACTCTAGGACTTTCAGAACCATATTTATGGTATTGTTATAATGTGAATCTATAGAATATTCAGTCTTTCTGCAATTTACTGGACTACAGACTTCTTCACAGAGCATCTTTCAAGACTGGTAAGGTAGGAATTCCCTGGTGGCACAGTGGTTAAGAATCTGTCTGCCAATGCGGGGGACACGGGTTTGATCCCTGGTTGGGGAAGATCCCACATTCTGCGGAGCAACTAAGCCTGTGTGCCACAACTACTGAGCCTGCGCTCTAGAGCCCACGAGCCACAACTACTGAGGCCGTGTGCCACAGCTACTGAAGCCCATGCGCCTAGAGTCCATGCTCCACAACAAGAGAAGCCACCGCAATGAGAAGCCCGCGCACTGCAATGAAGACCCAACGCAGCCATAAATAAATTTATTAAAAAAAAGACTGCTACGGTAAATTTGGTAAAACCATGTCAGTGGATATTTTGGGGCTATGGTTGTTATATTGGCTCCATATCTGCCTAGATTTCCAACCTCAAACTTTGTGAATTGATATAATGCATGACGTGCCTCCACCAGTGCTCTGAGCAAACACTAAGATCACTTTTTGAAAGAACCCATTTTAAAAATCAACTTTATTGAGTCAAAGTCAACTTTATTGTTATTCACATACAATAAAATGTGATCCTTTTAAGGGTACATTCTTAGAGTTTTTACCACAACCACAATTAAGATATAGAACATTTCCATCACCCCCAAAATCTCCCTCATGCTCTTTTACAGTCAGTCTGCTCTGACCCCTGGCCCCAGGCAACCACTAATCTGCTCTTTATTGCTATAGCTTAAATTTCCTTTTTTCTAGAGTCTCATATAAATGGTATCATACAGCGTGTACTTCTCTGCCTGACTTACTTTACTCAGCATGTTTTTCAGAGTCATCCATGTTATTGTATGTATTAGTAGTTCATTTTATTGCTGAGTGGTATTCCACTGTATGGATACAACACAGTTCGTTTATCCATTCATCTGTGATGGGCAGTAGGACTGTCCCTAGTTATTAGCTACTTGAAATAAAGCTTTTATGAACGTCGTATACAAGTTTGTGTGTACTCCAGCAGTGTATGAGTTCATTTTTCCACATCGTCACCAACACTTGATATGGTTGCTCTTTTTCATCTTAGCTATTCCAATAGGTGAGAAGGAGTATCACATTGTGGTTTTATTTTATTTATTTATTTTTGGCTGCGTTGGGTCTTTGTTGCTGCATGCGGGCTTTCTCTAGTTGCGGCAAGCGGTGGGCAGGCTTCTTATTTCGGTGGCTTCTCTTGTTGCGGAGCACGGGCTCTAGAGCACAGGCTCAGTAGTTGTGGTGCACAGGCTTAGTTGCTCTGTGGCATGTGGGATCTTCCTGGACCAGGGATTGAACCCATGTCCCCTGCATTGGCAGGCGGATTCTTAACCACTGCACCACCAGGGAAGTCCCTTTCATTGTGGTTTTAATTTGTACTTCTCTGATCACTAATGGTGTTGAACATCTTTTCGAGTGCTGTTGGCCATTTGCATGTCCTCTTTTGCAAAGTTCCTGTTTAAATCTTTTGTCCATTTAAAATCTGCGTTGTTTGTCTTCTTATTGATATTTAAGAGTTCATTATATGTTCTATACGACACATGATACACACATATGGCCTATATGTTACATTTATATATGCATGTACAATGTGTTTATACACATATATATTGGATATACAAACTCATAATATTTTTGATATATATTAGATATTTTCTCCCAGTTTGTGGCCTGCTTTTTAATTTCTTAAACGGTGTCTTTCTAAGAACAAAAGCTTCAAATTTTGAAAAAAATCCAACTTTTCAATTTTTTCTTTAATATTCTTGCTTTTTTAGCCATTCTAAGGAATTTTTTGCCTACCCCATGGTCGTAAAGGAAGAAGTGAGTTTTCCCCTTCTATTGGCTAATTCCAGCCATTGTGTTAAGACATTCCCCTGTTCCCTTTCTTTCCACAGAGGACTCATGAGTTGTCTGGAAAAGACAGTAAGCTTCCAGTTCTTGGGAGTCTACATCAGCTAATGTGACAGGAGCATGGTTAGGCCCTATTTAAAAATAACACGGAGAACATTTGTAATATGTAAAACTCTTAGAAGAATGCTCTGAAAGGCCTTTCTTAACCACCTTATTAAATAAGTCTTCTCAAGTTACTTGCTGTCACATCACCTTGGAAGTATTCTTCAGGGCACAATTATGTTTGGCAATCTTGTTTGTTTGTGTACCTATTTCTCATCTGACTTCCACATTAGACTCTAAGCTTTTCTGTCTTGTTCACATGTGTTGAATGAGTGGATGAACCAGTAGAGACTAGGCTGCAATGTGGCTGACAGTATTGACATCAACTTGAGTTTTGTGGCTTCCACGACTTCAGCCTCCAGAGCCTTCCCTCTGTCACTTTCACCCATTACATTTGTAAATACTCTATGGGGGTAAGGCCTTTGCATAGAATTGCTAAGCCCATTTCTTTAGGAGGGCAATCTGTCTAATCCTCACTTTAATGAGAATTGAGATTCTCTGAAAATACTGTATTCACCCTTTCATGGGTAAGAGATGATTCAGGATGGGGTAATGGGGGAATTATTATGAAGATTGCTTCTTTCTATAATTTCCTCTCTAGCCTTTTAGATGGGTAATTTACAACAGAATATTGGTTTTCTTAGATTGTTGCCTAGTAGCAAAGCAGTCCTGCTGGCATTGTAGGGAAGGGTTTCTTTTACTGGTGTTTATCATTCAGCTCCTGAAATTCACACTGGGTGAAACTTGGCATGACAGCTCTCAGCTCAGTTGCAACTTAGAAGAAAACAGATTCTGCTTTGCTTAAATTGTTTTCAATTGACTGAGTAAGAATAAATTAAAGGTTCTCATAGGTAATAGCTTTTGAATTCAATTAAAAATATCATCAGGCAGCTGCTTTCTTTTTTTCTGAAAGTACAGAAATGATTTTGAGCTAGTTAATTGATTTTCTTATGAAGTTTTTTGACTGACAGATTTAGTTTAATTCTTCCTCAACATTTTTCACTTGTAGCAATATAGGAATAGAAAATCGGAATCAGAAAAATATTATAATTATCCTGCTATAGTAAGAATCTCAGAGTAATAACATCTTAAAGGTCAGTCAATTCATCTCTTCATTTGTTCATTCATTCGAGCATTGATTCATTGATCAAATATTTATCTCTTAATTTGGGCCAGGTTCACTGCACAAGTGTTTAATACTTATCACACTTGGGATTTTTTTTGTTTACAAATGACCCTAGTTTGCTAGTCTGTAAATTTCAAGCAAGCTGGGACCATGTCTGTTTTATTTCCTGCTGGATCATAAGTACCAAGAAGGATGGTGTATAGTAGACTTTCAATAAGCATTTGGTGGAAGAAAGAAGAAAGAAAGGAGAGGGAGAGGGAAGGAAGGAAGGACAGGAAGTTAGCAAGGGTAGGAGATTGTGAGATGTTCTGTGTACTGCACTCCTTGGGCAGGAAGAGGCTAGGAACATACTCACCCAGAGGCTAAGGTTAGCCAAACTCTTCTCTTCTTTGTTCAATACAGATCAAGGAAGATTTCACAAGATGTTTTCCCCCTTAGCCATGTCGGAAAATCATGTTTTCTAAATTAAAAGGGGAATTTGTTGGGTGTCACAGTATTCCTTAGAGAATTAGGCTGTTTTTTCTCTAGCTGTTGTAAGGGGTTTATAGTCAGAGGTAGGAGCCTCTATCTCCACCCACAATTTGC
Source organism: Phocoena sinus (assembly GCF_008692025.1). Lineage (NCBI taxonomy): Eukaryota > Metazoa > Chordata > Mammalia > Artiodactyla > Phocoenidae > Phocoena > Phocoena sinus. The sequence continues at coordinate 59,400,329 of NC_045771.1, forward strand.
TGTGAGACTATAGGCAACTTACCTCATCTCTATTTTCTCACCTCAAAAAATGAGGATAATGATGACAGGAATACTTGTTTCAGGAATACTTGTTTAGATTCACTGAAATGTGTATCTATGTGAATGCTTGACAAAAAGTAAAGTTATTTGAAAGTAATTTGTGCCAATATTATGGAAAAGAATTGTGACAATTCTGCTGGCATCAACCCACAAAAGACTAATTGACAAAAAGAGGCACTGGGAAAGAGGCTAAACCCCAGGCTGTACATATTATATGACTCCGTTTATCTCACTGTCAAAAGCCAGTTAAAATTAAACTTTAATGCGGCAAGTCAAGGTATAAGGGATGGAATGAGGGGGCATGAGGGGTTTTTGGGTTGCTAGCAGGTTTTATTACTTTACCTGGTTGATGATTAGAGTGGTAGTTATATGTGATAATTAGTTGATATACATTTATGTTTTACACTGTTTCTTTATGCATGTTATGCTTCAATAAAAAGTTTAAAATATGATACTGAAGATGATTTTTAAAAATCACCCAAAATTCAACCACTCAGGTATAACTGCTATTAACATTTTGGTCTCTGCTCTTCTATTTTTTTCTTTTTATATACAAGTAAATCTACATAGACGCCAATCTTCTACCACTCCCCCCCAAAAAAAACCTACAAAAAACATTTATAAATGTAGAAACACACAGTTATACACGTTCTATATTTTTATGTAAAGTGGGATTTTGCTACATATAGTATATTTATATAACCCATTTTTTAAATGAATATGAAAAAGACTTTGATGTTTTTCCTGATTACTAAAAAAATGCTCAATAAAAATGTAAATAATATAGAATATATGCAAAGAAGAAAGTACAATTCACTTTTGGCCTCATGACTCAGAAAAAAATGATGTCTTATAAATTTCCTAACGGGTGTGACATCACAAGTTTTTCCCAAAGTACCTTACCAAAATAGAGTATCTGATTCTGTCCTTCAGATCCAATCTTGCAACTTAGTATAGTACAAATGTTGTTTTAAAGTAATAGGAGGCTTTTCTCTTAGGCCTAATGGGGTGTCTGCATCTGGGTCAAGTCACTGACACATGCCTGAAGGTGGCTCTTGGCTTTGTAAGTTCACAAAGTTAATATTATAATTAACTGTTATCTGAGAGTCAAATTCAAGACTAAAACTTACAAGATGCAAACTCCTATCTAGAATGCCATACATGCTCTCGCCTTTACACCTGCTGGAACCCTCTGCCTGGAACTCTCTCCAATTACTTATATGGCTCTCTCTTCATTCAGATCTCTACTAAATTGTTCTCATATCCAAGGCCTTTCCTGACCATCCTTTTCAAAATAGCATACCTCACTCCCTGACACCGTGAATCCCCTCTTTTATGTTTCTTCTCGGCACTTACCATTATCTGATATTATATTAAGCATTTAGATTTTAGAATATTAGTCAGGGTTTCTTTGTTTTGTTCACTCACGTCTGGCACACAGTATATGCCACAGTATATGCTCAATTTTTGTAGAATAAATGAAGTGTTCCCAAACGTGTCACAACAAGTTTATCAATCGCACCTTTTGCTCCTTCTCTACCTCTAGAAAAATATCTTTGGGAAATGTGATCAAGAGCAGGAGGTATTATATCACCATAAGGGTATCACCATGGAGCATGTACTTACCAATAAAATACAGTTTTATTCTATTGGTGTGATTTTAGAGACACCTTCATCAATCAGTTACCAATTTGAGGCTCATGAGGTTAGAAAGGTTCTTGGAGCTCTTTTTAATATTTCAGAAAGTTTAATAAAACCCATGCGGTTATCCTTAATAAGACTGGGGGGGAAAATGAAAATAGATAATCCAGAGGTTACAAAACTTTCTCAGGTCACACTGATTTAGTAATTTTTGTGATTTTATAATACTATCATATTACTGCTAATAAATCATTTGAAAAATGGATTAACATTGACCAAAAAATAGTAATAATATGGGCAGAACAAACTGTTTACTGTTTAGTGTATATGAAGCTTATTTGGTAGACAAAATCTTTTAAAGACTCCACTGACACTGGGTAGGAGCAGATGAAATAAATTTAGCCTGATTAGTGAAGCATTTACAAACTTACTTTAGAGAGAGAGGAAGGGTGGAGGTCCTACCTCTGCAGAAGACTGCCTTATTGTATTATGTGATGATTTTGATGAGGAGCACGGTCAAAGGGTGACATTTTTTTTCTCCTCCTCCTAGTCTTTGGATTCCAGACTCCTATACACATAAACCAACCTCTGCAGCGGGTGCTTGAAGGTCTAGAGATGGTTTGAAGCAATAATTAGTTTCCTATAGTGCAAGTTCGGGGCTTTGCTTATTTTCATTAATAAGACTGGATTACAAAAAAAATAGCTTGTCATGTCAATCGCAAACTCCCTAAAATGGATAACCAACAAGGACCTACTGTATAGCACAGGGAACTCTGTTCAATATTATGTAACAACCTAAATGGGAAAAGAATTTGAAAAAGAATAGATACATGTATATGTATAACTGAATCATTTTGCTGTATACCTGAAACTAACACAACATTGTTAATCACCTATGCTCCAATATAAAATAAAAAGTTAAAAAAGGAAGATAGCTTATGCTTTCCTTCTCATTTGGTGATAAAGATTACAGCAGAAATGAATGAAATAGAGAATAGGAAAAACAATAGAGAAAAATCAATGAAATAAAAAATTGGTTCTTTGATAAATTAACAAAATTGGCAAAAATTAGCCTTGATTGACCAAGGGAAAAAGAGGACTCAACTTATTAAAGTCAGAAATGAAAGTGGGGACATCACTACCAACTTTACAGAAACAAAAAAAGATTAAAAGGAAATAATATGGACAGTTATATGCCAATAAATTAGATAAGTTAGATTAAATGGACCGATTCCTACAAAGGCACAAACTACCAAAACTGACTCAGTAAGAAATACAAAATCTTAATAGACCTGTAACAAAAGATAAATAAAGAAATAAATTTAGTTGGTAACCAAAAAAACTATACACAAAGAAAAGTCCAGGCCTAGACAGTTTTACTGGTGAATTTAACCAAACATTTAAAGAATTAATGCCAATTCTTTATAAACTCTTCCAAAAAATAGAAGAGGAGTGAACAAGTTCAACTCATTTTATGAGACCACTTTTATGCTGATACCAAATCCAGAAAAAGACATCAGAAGAAAGGAAAACTATGGACTAATATCTCTTTTGAATATAGATGCAAGTCCTCAACAAGATACAGCAAACCAAATCTGACAACATATTAAAAGGATTATATACCTTGACCAAGTGGGATTAATGCAAAGTTGGTTTTTACATCTGAAAATTAATTAATGTAATATGTAATATTAATAAAGAACAAAGCACCACATGATCATCTTAGTAGATGAAGCAAACCCATTTGACATAATCCAATACCCTTTCATGATAAAGGCACTTTAAGAAATAGAAGGGAACTTTCTCAATCCAATAAAGGGCTTCAGAGAAAAGTCCACAGCTAATATCACACTTGTTGATGAAAGACTGAAGACTTTTCGCCTAAAGTCAGGAACAAGACAAAGATGTCTGCTCTCATCACTTCTAGTGTACATTGTGCTGGGGATTCTAGCCAGTGCATTTAACCAAGAAAATGAAATTAAAAGGCTTCAGGATTGGAAAGGAAGAAGTAAAACTGTTTCTATTCACAGATAACGTCATCTTGTATTTAGAAAATCCTAAGCAATCCACTAAAAACTATTAGAAGTGATAAATTCAGAAAGATTACAGGTTATAATATTAATATACAAAAATCAATTGTAGATAGGGGTAGGGGATTAATAGGTACAAACTACTATGTATAAAACAAACTATAAAGATATATTGTACAGCAGAGGGAATATAGCCAATATTTTATAATAACTTTAAATGGAGTATAATCTATGAAAATTTTAAATCACCATGTTGTACACCTGAAACTAATATAACATTATAAATCAACTATACCTCATTTAAAAGCATTAATTGTAATTCTATACACAAGCAATGAATAATCTTAAAATGACATGAAGAAATTTATTTACAATAGCTTAAAAAAGAATAAAATATGATAAATTTTACAAAAGAACTGTAAAACTTATACTCTGCTATCTGTAAAGCATTGTTAAAAATAATTAATGAACATGAAAATAAATGGAAAGACATTTTATGTGCATGTGTCAGGAGACAATGTTGGTAAAATGGCAATACTCCCCCAATTGATCTACAGATTCGATGTAATCCTTATCAAACTTACACTTGGTTTCTTTGCAAAAATTGACAAGCTGATCATAAAATTCATATGGAGATTTGAGAAAGCTAGAAGAGTCAAAATAATCTTGGAAAAGAAGAACAAAGTTGTAAGTTGAAGGACTTACACTTCCCAATTTCAAAACTTACTGTAAAGCTACAATAATCAAGACAGTGTGGCAGTGGCATAAGGACAGACATATAGATCAATAGAGTAGAATTAAGGGTCCAGAAATAAACCCTCCATTTATAGTCAATCGACTTTTGACAAAGGTACCAAAAAAAATTAAGTGGGGGAAAGAATAGTCTTTTCAATAAATGATACTGGGACAACTGAATATCTGCACACACACACACACAAAAAAAGAAGTTGGACCTATACTTCACATCATATACAAAAATTAAGTAAAAGTGCATCATAGATCTAAATGTAAGAGCTAAAAATATAACACTCTTAGAAGAAAATGTGGGCATAGATCTGTAACCTTGGATTTGGCAATGGTTTTTGAAATATAAAAACAGAAGTACAAGGAACAAAAGAAAAAATGGACTAATTGGACTTTATCAAAACTAAAACTTTTGTACTGCAAGAAACATAATCAAAAAAGTGAAAAGACATCCCAGTGAATGGGAGAAAATATTTGCAAATCATAAATCTAATAAGGGACTTGCATCTAGAATACCTAAAGGACTCTTACAACTCAAAAATAAAAAGACAAATAATCTAATTTTAAAAATCACAAAGGGTCTGAATAGACATGTCTCTAAAAAAGATATACAAATGGTAAATCAAAACCATACATAATGGGATACCACTTCATATATATATATATATATATATATATATATATATATAATAAAAATATGGGTAAGTTCTTGCTTGGGAGGCACATATACTAAAGTTGGAATGACACAGAGAAGATTAGCATTGCCCCTATGCAGGGATGACACGAATTTATGAAGAGTAAGTATTGGAGAGAATATGGAGAAATTAGAACCCCCATATGCTGCTGTTAGGAATGTAAAATTGTACGCTTTGGAAAACAACCTGGAAATTCCTCAAAAGGTAAACATATAGTCACCCTATGACCCAGCAACTCCATTCCTACACCCAAGAAAACATATGTTCACCAAAAAATGTTGTCCATGAAAGATCAGAGCAGCATTCTTCATAATATCCAAAGAATAGAAATAACCCAAATGCCCATCAGCTGATGAATGGATAAATAATAAGTGGTATAGCCACACAATGGAATATTATTTGGCAGTAAAAAGGAATAAAGTACTGACACATGCTACAAAAGAGATGAATCTTGAAAATATATTAAGCAAAAGAGGCCATAAACAAAAGACCACATATTGTTTGATTGATATGAAATGTCCAGAAAAAATTCATACAGACAGAAGTAAATCAGTGGTTATCTAGGGCTGGGAGTGTTTGGGAAGTGATACCTAAAGAGAACATGGTTTCTTTTGGAGTGATGAAAATGTTCTAAAATTTATTGTGCTGTTGTTCACACAGCTCTGAGAATATACTAAAAACCATTGAATTGTACACTTTAAATGAGTGAATTGTGTGGTATGTGAATTATATTTTGATAAACCTGCTACAAGAAAAGTTAATAATATATTAACTGTAGACTACACTCATTGAAGAAGAAATTAATGAATTGAAAGACAGACCTGAGAAAATCACTCTGAATGCAACACAGAAACAGAAAACATGAAAGAGATACATTGTTTGAGAATCTCTGTCATATATCTTAGTGGAGTGCCAGAAAGAGAATATAAAGAATAAAGGAAAAGAAGATACTAAAAAAAATTGATCATGGCTAAGTAGTTTCCATGACTTAAGATAAACCAAAAGCCCGAGTCTGAAGGAGCTCATGGAGAAGGAGCAGTTGCAGAATAGGCAAAAAGAAAACCTCAAATGCTGATCAACAGAAAAATCATATTGCTTATAAAGGAATGATATTTAGACTGACAAAACAATTCTGTTCAGTATCAGTGGGTGCCACAAAGCAAAGAAACATCTTTCAAGTGCTGAGAAAAAAATCAGCTTTTACCTAAAACTCTAACTATTTAGCCTACCATTGAAGAATTAAAATAGAAACATCCCAGACATCTAAAAAGTAATTTTTACTACACATAGCTCTTTGCTTTTGAACTACTGATTGATCTAATTCAGCAAGAAGGAAATTAAACCTGGAAGAAATCTATGGAGTCAAGAAGCAATAGTAAACAACGAAAGTGTACATGTGCTGAATAAAATAAGAATGTCACCAAGCCCCATCCAACCATCTTATATTTCATATCAAGGTATCAGGAAATATGAGCAAACTTGATGTTGAACAGATTTGGAGTCTTAGACTATATTGAGAATCTTTTTTTCTGGCTTGAAAAGATTGAATTTTTTAAGATGGAACTGAGATATATTTAACATGTTCCTCAGGTGTGTGTGTGTGTGTGTGTGTGTGTGTGTGTGTGTGTTTCAGGGAGACGCATGTCCAGTTTGCTAACAGGTCTTCCCTGTCTCCACTCAGGGAATTTGTGGTCACAGAAGACCAAATTATTGAAATGCAGGGATCAGAGCTGCCCCCATGGTTCTTCACCCACTCTCTCCCTTCTCCAGGTCTTACACTTCACTCTTCTCACTCCCATTCCCTGTTCTCTATCCCTATTGGCAGTGACCCCTTCACTGATTGCTAGACACTGGGTGAGGAGCAAAAAAGCTGTTTAGTATATCCATGTGGTGAGACCATTTTGGCAATTAGTTACATCTAATCTAGAGTCACTGACAACGATTCAACCTGAATTTTTGCCTCTTTATACACAGCTTGAATATGAGATGAACCGGCCACTGTTGGCCAGACTTTGGAGAAGCAAGTCTCCTGTAAATTACACAATGTACCTAGCTCAAAGTCTTGGAGAATACATGGATCATTGCTCTTCTAAAATGAATGTGATGCTGCTAAGTGCTTCTTCGGACCATCCACCAATTCCCTTTTGGGAAAACCCACTCTATCAGAGTCCAAGCAGAGGGCCTCACTGGATGGTAACTGTTGGTACAGTGAAGTATTATTCCTGCCTCAATGACCTGACGTATTGCCTCAAGCTTCGTTCTCTTCTTCAGGTCATATTATTTACTTTTCCCTTTTATGTTGTGAGGGACTACTGCTTTCACAGCACACCGCGTTCTGAGCACTGACGTCAGTGATCCAGTGGCTTCCATACAGTGGCAGAGATCAGCACACAGTCCTATCGCTCATCCACTTGCACAATCACAAACAAAGTCAAGCAGACCCCTTTCTGCACTTGTGCTGTATTTATTCTTAGCACTCCACTGGGACTTGGCAACAACCAATGCAACTAGGAGATATTTTGTTTGTATTAGGTCAACAGTCATCTGAGATTTTCATCTATCTTGTTTGTTATGGAGCAGTGGTCCCTGTTCCAACATTCCATCCAAATCACAAATGGCTTGGATAAATCCATCTTGATAAATGACATGGAGAGCTGAATCACTGGTATTTATTTACTTTTGAAATTCACATTTAAATCAATATTAATAAAATGACATTGATGTGTGCCTACCAATGCTATATTCTTTGTTAAGAAAATATGAATGCAAACTCTCAAAGAATCCCAGTTTCCCTAAACTATCCAGAGATGTGTAAATATGTAGCTGCTTAGAAAGGCCATTCTCACTGCTCTTATAATTTCGATTATTCTGAAGAAGGTGTTAGTATTTTTTCAAATATATATTAAGTTTAGTAGCTTTCTCTTTAAAGGAAGAGAATAGTGAAATTAGGTATACTCTGTAGCATGAAGTTAGGCTCTTATTAAAGTTCCTGTGTAGATCTCTAACCATGCTTCGTATTTTGACTCTCACCAGTGTCTTCTCTTTAAAAATATAGGTTTCCCATATCAGATATCCAGCCTCCTTCATAAGTTCTAGTGTCTTTGCAATATACCTCTCATTCTATCATCACACCACCCACCTCACTTTGTTGTGTAACACTTAATAATTTTCAACCTCTGGTATCTACTTTGGTCTTCACAACAATCTTGTGAAGCAGGGACACCAGATATTGTGTGCCTTTCCATTTTACCTCTGGTGTGAAATGTTTTTCTTCTTATAATTAGTGTAATTATAGTAAAATTAATTATGCTTTAAGAATTTTGCAATGCCCAATGAAAACCAAGAGAAATGTTAAGGTGTTGTAAAAACAGACTTAGGAGTTTCTAACTTAAGAGTCAGAGCCATCCTACCTGTACAGTGAAATACACCTAATTGAAATAAACCAAGCTAATGGGAAAAAGGGTGGCATCTAGTAAATGCCAAAAAAGCCTGGAGCTACACATAAAACAATGCCCTATTTAGTTCGCTTCTTGGCCTCTTTATGTTTTTCATGCATGCCTCTCAGGCCACATGTTGATCTTTAATTACATTTCCTTTCTTCTCCCCCCCCACTCCACCCCCTCCCCAGGAATAGTGTGCCTTATTTTTAAAAAGTTTTACCTACATAACAATTTTAAGATATAGGTTGTGGAGGCCTTTGAGTACTATATAAGTCAGGGCAAGTACCTGCTAGCTGCTTTAACAGTCAAACTTTAAAATCTCATTTACTTAACACAACAAAGAATTATTTCTTACTCTTGTCACAGTCAAGTGCAGGCCAGGCAAATTTTCTTTAGTGGTATCTCAGAGATCCAGTTGCTTCCATATTGCAACAACAGGAATGCAAGAATTCACACATGCTCATAACTGCTTTGGACCCAGAGAAGCCTTGGGCATCATTTATGCTCATATTTCAATTGGCCAGACTGGTTATGAGGTCTCAACTCAAGTACAATGCTGAGAAATGTAGAGGAACATATTGAGTATTTGGTGAGTGCTGACTATATTTCCTATGAATGTGCAGAATGATTTTGACTCATAGAAAATTAGAGCAGAAAAAGATTTTAGAAGACATCTAGTTTAATCTATTTCCTTATAGCATCAGAGGTTAGAGAGGTTGAATGACTTGGCCAAATTTGCTCAAAGTGGCAGAGAGAGGAGTGATTATAATAAGTAATGTTTACTAGGCTCTTATTATGTGCCAGGCACTATGTTAACACATCTATGTGCCTTAACTCCCTGAACCTTCACACTGACCCTATGAGACAGACACTGTTCTTATCTTCATTTTAAAGATGAAAAATTAAAGCTTAGAGAAGACAGGTAAAACATCTCAGGTCACACAGTTAATAAATGGCAGAAGGCAGGTTCAAACCCAGTCTGCCTATCATCAAAATGCCAACATGTAGTCTATCACTTGATGGCCAGTATTTTTGTTCTGATTTCCAAATCCTTCTTCTGATCATACCAACAGACTACATGGTTTGGGGGTTAAATATAAGAGACCTCATTAAAGAATTATGCTACAGGAACTTTAAGACTGAAACTGCTCCAGTATCTCTACTTGTCTAGAAGACAGGTTGAAGTTATTTGTGAGAGCAGGGAGAAAGCGATGCCATAAACATAGGCAAATTACACTAGAGTATCATGGTGAAACTTGCTCCTGGCTTTGAGTGAGGTTTTTCCATAAAGTATATGAGTATTTTCTGTCATGTGAGAAATACCCAATATGTAAGAAACATTAACTTACACCTGCAAGGTAGATGAATGGAGAAAACAGATGTTGCAGCATCTGTTTAAGAAGCAAATACTAAATCAGATATCATGGTCATTTCTTGTGGTTCTTGTTCTTCTATATGACAGCAATACTGGAAGTTTTACTCATAATTGTTCACATCTACCTATTTGATCAGGGAGTAGGCATCAAAGCCTAGAGTTTTCTTGGAAATGTTAGCTATTGTATCATCAATGCAAAATTCTTCATTTCTAGTGAAAAAGACAAAAATAGATTTATAAAATTGTTTCTCATTAAGATTAAATTACGATGTGTTTTGCACAGTACCTGGAATAAAGTAAGCACTCAATAAATGGAATCTCTTGCTATTCTTCTCACTATTATTATTACTATTATACATCTTAGCCTGTAAATCACTACAGAACCAGTTTTTCCTCACTTTTAACTTTGATGTTATTGCAAAATTCTTTATACCAGTACGGAATGAAAATTTCACTGGGGGGGTGGCTCTGACATAGAATTACCCATTCTATGTATTTAACTGAAATGACTGCTTGTTTGATTGACTTCACCATATTGCCAGATTGCTTTAGACCCAGCTTGCAATTGGATGCCACCAATAGGAAGGCATGGACCCACAAAGTTTCTAAAACACATGGACACAGGCCAGATGAAACATGAGATAATTAACTGAGTATCATTCCAAACGAGTGTTTTGGAGGAAAAATAATTTTCTGTTATCTAGTCTTTATGAAGTCTCCTGGGGAAGGAAACATGCTGTCCATGAAGAATTAGTCTAGTTGCCATCAGAAGAACTGGTAGGAGTCCCAACTCTTGTTACCAATTTGTTTAGTCCCTTACTTTCTTCAGAAGTGTCTGTTTTTTTTTTTTTCTTTTCTTTTCTACTATTAAATGGGGTAGTTATTTTGAGAGTTTAATAAGATATATAAGGCCTAAAAAAATTCCATATTCATATAAAACCCCACCATAATATGATAAGTGAGGTCTAAAAATTCAGTTGTCTAAAATATAAAGTCAAAATTTTATTACATGATTAATGAAATGCAAAAAGTTCCAGGGTCCAAGTGTACAATCCACACTACCCAGGGCCTGCTGAAGTTTGATGTTTTAAAGTTTCCTATTTAACTGGCCAGTTTGGGCCAAGAGAATATTTGGGATTCAGAGATCTATTTTCCTTTCCCGGATTTCCCCAAATGGTTTGAGATTGTTTACTATTTCCTCTTCTGGTGTCACTCATTTTTTTCTTCCCACCCAAATAAACTTTAGCTTTTCCTGATTAAGAAAGGGCTGATCAGAGGATGGAAGTCAGTGCCAGTCATGTGCCAAATTCACCTTATGGGGCGATTTTCACTGTATTCCGTTAGATTTAGAGAGGTTAAGTAAGTGACCCACGGTCAATGTGTAATGGAGTAGAGAAAAGTTTGTTCTCCTATTTGTTCTTAGGGAAAGCACTGTGTTTACTTGAGGTAATAATTTGATATGCTGTAATTCATGCTGTGCGTAAACTGAGAGGAGGAATTGGCATTGTTAATGAAGGGATGGTGTGGCTTGGGGACGGGGTCGGGGGGGGGGGGGGGGGGGGGGTGGGGAAAACATAAAAGTGAGAAAGCCAGAAAAGAGAGTAGGAGGAAAGGGACTGGCAGAATGCTGTGCTCAGAGCTCCTGGTAATCCCTGGATCTTCAACGTGTGTACAGTATCCAAATATATACTTGAAGTCAATGGTATTCCTGTGGAAATCTGGGAAGGGGTTGAATTCCAAACCTGGGTTTCCACTAGGTTGATATGGGAAGAGCATAGATGAACACAGGCATTTAGGCCCCCTTCTGACATCCGAGCTGTTTGTGAAAGGTCCCAATACTACTTAATAAGATAATTACTCATGTCCACGTCATTAAAAATGTACACTAGAATCTCTGCGAAATGGTCTTAATTAACATCAATTTTTGAATCTGGCTCCATATAATCTATAGAAAATCTTAATTTGTCTTCTGTTTGATCTAATTCTAGAATATGGTTAAGTTTTAAGCCTTAGAGCTGAAAACACCACTTTTCCTTAAATCCTTTTAGATTGGAAACTAAGCCAGAATTCACAACTGTTTCCTTCATTGCACATCAAATAAGCAGGGATCTGTTGAGTAGCATTTTAAACCCTTAGAATTCTTTGTATGAAATTGAAACTGCAGAGAATGCCATTTTATGGAAATAAATCCATCCCATGGCCATTGCATGTAAATTTTCCACTTTGTTCTGAAGCCATAAAAGGAAAATTAGGGCTTCCCTGGTGGCGCAGTGGTTGGGAGTCCGCCTGCCGATGCAGGGGACACGGGTTCGCACCCCGGTCTGGGAGGATCCTGCATGCCACGAAGCGGCTGGGCCCGTGAGCCATGGCTGCTGAGCCTGTGTGTCTGGAGCCTGGCAACGGGAGAGGCCACAGCAGTGAGAGGCCCACGTACCCCCCAAAAAAAAAAAAAAAGGAAAATTATTTTCAGCTTTTCATCTACATGTAGTTGATATACAGAAAAAAATCTTATTTTAATAGCATATTAAATATTTATTGTCTAGTTTATTAAAACATTCCCCAAGACCAGTGGTTCCTGCTTTGCCCAAATACCCGCTGAAAGATATCACACATTTTCACTGGTAACCATGACTTCCCAAGCCAGGATACTCCCTTAGAGATTGGGGCAGGCAGGGGAAGAAATGTGTCCATTTTTAAGAAATATGTGAAGAGCAGATCAGAATTTTCAGGGCTCTGTACAATTAGGAAGAGCTCCTTCTACCCATCTTGAGAATCTGACTGTTACGGGTTGAATTATGTCCTTCTAAATTCATCTGTGGAAGTCCTGACATCCCCATTACTTCAGAATGTGACCTTATTTGAAGATACGGCCTGTTTTTTTCTTGGTTTTTTTTTTGCGGTACATGGGCCTCTCACTGTTGTGGCCTCTCCCGTTGCGGAGCACAGGCTCCAGATGCGCAGGCTCAGCGGCCATGGCTCACGGGCCCAGCTGCCCCGCGGCATGTGGGATCTTCCCAGACTGGGGCAAGAACCTGCGTCCCCTGCATCGGCAGGCAGACTCTCAACCACTGCGCCACCAGCTAAACCCACTACTGACTTTTTAAAAGAGAAAAAAAGAAATTTGTGTGTTATACATAATTCATAGATCTCTGAGTCTTCCAGTATTCTGGGTACATGTCTTATTTCAGCTACATACCCTTGCCATGTAGCTTTGGGAAGTTCAGCACCTTCTTTAATAGTCGTGAGGCTCCTGGGGTGGGAGAAGTGTATATTCTTCTGGCTGCTGGTTGTCATCTGTCCCTCAGAATTCCTTCTTCTGGCCTTGCCTTAGCCACCCATGCATGTTTTGTCACCACTCTTGCTGCCTGATCTCTCCCTTCTTCATCTTTGCTCCAAATGTGCATAAGCCACCTTCTCCTTCATTCCTCAAGGCAGCTCTACAACACAGCTGCTATTATCACAGGATTTTAATAAAGATTTGGGGATAATAGAAGGATCCCAGCACAGGTGAAGAAGCTAACTGAATGGCTGACTTCACTATTCCTAAAGAACTCGGCCAATCCCTACACAGGGGAGTCTATCAGGGCCATTTTCTCTTTAGCCGCAAATGCCTCAGGTTGCTGGGGTCTGCAATTGTCCATCTTCCCACTTCCTCATGTTTCCTGGGGTTCCTAATACTTCCTTCCCCTCTAGTTGCCAAGGGCAAGTCAAGAATCCCTGTAATGTTATAATGCAACACAGTTTAGCTCCTGCTTTTTCTGTTTCTTTCTTCCAGACTAGCCCACAAGCAGTTTTTGTTTGTTTGTTTGTTTTTTGTGGTACGCGGGCCTCTCACTGTTTTGGTCTGCCCCGTTGCGGAGCACAGGCTCCGGATGCGCAGGCTCAGCGGCCATGGCTTACGGGACCAGCCGCTCCACGGCACGTGGGATCTTCCCGGACCGGGGCACAAACCCGTGTCCCCTGCATCGGCAGGCGGACTCTCAACCGCTGCGCCACCAGGGAAGCCCCACAAGCAGTTTTTTAACAGAATGACAGTAAGACCCAGAAACAAGTCTTCCCAAATAAAAGCGGTAAATCCTGCAATTCATTCAGAACACAGCTCCAGTGTGTTTAATTTTTTTAAAAAAGGCAATTTTGTTTTCCTCATATATAAACAAAAGTCCAATTCTTTAAATTCGGCTTGGAGCTAGTTTAAGTTTGAAACCCAAGGAGTATTCCAGAGAAATGTCAGGACTTTGGATGGCCACAGAGGCTGAGCCTGGTGCAGATAGATTTTTTAATGGAAGAGTTTAAGTTTAACATAAGTTTAAAAAACTTATGTTTTTTAAAACATAAGTTTAATATTTAAACTTATGTCCAAGTCAGACCAAAGGAAGGACATAAGAATTTTCCCCCCAAGGTACTAGAGAGAAACAAACACCAGAATTTACAATTATGATAACTTTACTTACAAATCTTATGGCTTAGGGGCTTCCCTGGCACAGTGGTTAAGAATCCGCCTGCCAATGCAGGGAACATGGGTTCCAGCCCTGGTCTGGGAAGATCCCACATGCTGCGGAGCAACTAAGCCCGTGCACCACAACTACTGAGCCTGCACTCTAGAGCCCGTGAGCCACAACTACTGAGCCCGCATGCCACAACTACTGAAGCCCACGCACTTAGAGCCCGTGCTCCACAACAAGAGAAGCCACCACAATGAGAAGCCTGTGCACCACAACCAAGAGTAGCCACCGCTCACCACAACTAGAGAAAGCCCTCATGCAGCAACAAAGACCCAATGCAGCCATAAATAAATAAATAAATAAATAGATTAATTAATTTTTTAAAAAGCAGCTTAGAGATGTCGTATTTGGTGAAATAAATAGACATTTTAGAATGAATTGAATATTTAGTCAGGTAAAAGAAAGGGTGAATAGAAGAACCACAAAGCAGTATTATTAATTAAAAGTCTTGAGTTGTACACTAAGACATTAAACTTTTCACACTGGGATTAGAAAATCTAGTTATTTCCCCAAGAGTTTGCACCCCACTCTAACTGGAGATGGAATAAACCCCCTGGTGTGGGAGGTAGAATTTGAGGGGATTTATTTCAAGTTCGAGGGCATTTGGAAAAAGCAGACCTTTGTTATTAATGCTCAAAAGCATCCAGGTGATATTTGGGGGGGCGGGGTGTGGGCGATGCTGATGATTAAGTAAAGCGATTACAAATGGTAGAGGAAAGAACTACCGGTCTTACCAAATGTAAAATCAAAGCACTCTTTGGTGCCCTGAGTAGGGAATCACGTTTAAGCCAATAAGTAAACTGCAACTCAAACCACAATGAATGTTTTGAAATTAAAGCTCTAGAGTAAACCTAAGCAGCTGAAAGCAAATCGTTACCGTGTTAGAACGTTTCTAAGGTCCTCAGTGAGAGGAAAGTAGGGAAGAAAAATGATCTTGAAAGTTATTCTGAAATTGGATTAATTTCCCATTCAAGAAATACAATTATATTCCCTTCAAAATGATTTTCCAAGTCAACAATACTTACAGAACTCTTCACAGTACCTAGAAATGACACACTCTTTTGTACACAGTTCTTTCAGGAAATCGATCTTTATTCTTTAAAGACCAAACTTGCATCCAGCATAGCCAGGAACTCAGGGGCGGACATCTTTGTGAATAACATTTTGCTCTGTCTTTCCGAAGAACTAGCAGAGAACTAAAGCTAAAGAGTGTGGGTTTGGGACTGGGGCATGCCATGGGCCTCAATTCCACTGTGGACCCTTATTGCCAATTCCTGCCATTCTGAAAATGAGGTGTGCTTGGCTCCTTGCAGATAAAACCCCTTCATCTTTATAACTAGGACTTGTAGACATTTGCACAGTGGCATCAAACAAATTCTGTGACTTTGATTGCTCTCATACACATGTTGTTTCTCAAGCCCCACATCCTATAAAATGTCATTTGTAGAAACCTTTACCAGAACAGTTTTTGAAACCAGCTTTCCATCCTAATGCTTAAGACTCTGCCTGGATGGCGTTCTGGTATTCTGGATGGTGTGGCTGGCCAGCATCTAGGTTTTGTCCAGTATGCTGCCACACAGAACTTTTTCCTTTGCTCTACGTACTGTAGCCCCAGGTTAAGCAGTGCTCCATCCCCTTGCCAGCATGAATTCCCCAGACATTGTACCCCAGGTCAGCCCAGAGCTCCTGAGCATTCCTTTTGCAGAGGAGAAAATGATTACTTTAGCCTGGTTGGAACATTTAAGAAGCCAAAGCCAGCTCTGCATCTATCAGCCTTATGCTGATCTTGTGGCCTCTAGCTTTGAATATGTGATTAATGCTTTGACTTATGCCACAGTTTTTTGACTTATGCTACCATCTAAGTCCCCATATTATACGACTCTCAGCTACATCTGGATCAGAGTTTTTATTTTGATTACCCATCTGCTACTCAATTTTCTCTGGGACTGACTGGCAGTACTGCTTCTTCCCACCCTTCTTTCCAGTGAATCGACATTTGTCCTTGGGTAGAAGTCTCCATGTCTGAGTCACTAATGCCCACTTCCTCCTTACGCTACCATAGCCAGCCCCATGTCGCTATCTCAGCTCATGGCAATGGCCTATCACTGTAGTAACTACACCTCCTCCTTGTGGCCAGAGTCCCTCTGGCTCTCTCTCTGTTCTAGACATCTCTGATTTTGCTTTTTAAAAAAGCAAATCCACATCCAGTAACAATAATATTATGTAAGCTATGTTGAACACTTCTGAAGTGTCAATACTGGGCTTATTATCTCTAGGTCTCACGATATCCCCAAGGTAGGTCTCATTACCCTATTTTATCAATGAGAAAAATGGGTCTTGGAAAGCATACAACCAGAAGGTGGTGAAGCTGAAATCAGGCTGGGTGGGGTCTGGGATCAAAACCAGAGCACCTCCATTTTACCAAGCTGACTTTGAGAAGAGCAGTATATTATCTTTAATCATCACCAATATTATTAACTCTGTTTACAGGTGAATATATAGAGACTTAGGCACACCATGAGTGAGGAATCCAATATGTGAGTCACATTTGACTCTCAAAACTTTGCTTTTTCTACTACAAGATGCTGTCTTTCATAATAGCACTTACTACCTTATAAGTTATATACTGGCTTTGTAAACACTCAAATTTCAGCTTGCAACCAGTTTAAGTGCCCCTATAATAAAGTCTCTTGTTATTGCATCTGAAACATGGCTTAGACGACCACCTTCTTCCCTTCTGTTTCTCTGCCTCCTTCTCAGCTTCCCCCTCCACTTGTCCTTGGAATGATTCATTTTTCCATCTTTTAGACAGGCATAGATTTTCCCTGAGGATGTTTACAGAACTTGAAATATCAGCCAGAATGCCAGCTTTAAATTACAGTGAGGAATGGAGCTATCAAGCTCTCTGGTGACTCATGTTTGTTGATCAGTACCCTCTCTCCTGTGGGCAAATCTATGTGGGATGTTAAATGTGTAATTGGGATATGGATTAACAAAATAAGAATTGGAACAAGAGAAATTAGCTGAGGTGACTGGGTGTGACAGCCTACAATGGTTCAATGCATCCATTTCTGCATTTGGAACTTTGCTGTCACTGGCCTGGGCTGGTTGAATCCTTGGACCAGGGCACTGACTCTCTTGGACAGTGCTACTGTAGAGTGTTGAACAGTTGTTATTGTGCTTGACATACTAAACAATTTTTAAGAATTTTAAAACTGAGATATTCCGTAAATACAAAAATATTTATGGAATATGTGTAAAGTGTAAAGAACAAATACGGTGAAAATCCACTTATCCACTGTCCAGGCAAGAAACAGAACATGACCAAGAATGTTGAAGTTTCTGTGTGTTCCTTTCTCTTCTGTGTCCCATTTCCTTTCTCAAATAACAATGACCCAGCATTTTATGTTTATAATTTGATTTCTTTTCATAATAGCGTTACCTTTTCCTTGAATTTCTAAACAACAGATTGGCTTTAAATGAATGGAACCATGCAATATTTATTTTTTATCAAATTTTTTAAAAATTCATGTTGTTTTATATAGCAGAAATCCATTAACTTTCTAGTCCATAGTAATTCATTGCAATAACACACAACTTATTTATCTATTCTATTGTTGATAGGCATTTGGGTTGCTCAGAGTTTGTTGAAATAATAAATAGTACTACCAGGTACATTTTAAGGTATTTCTCTTGGCACGTATGTGCATGGATTTCCAGGAGTGGAATTCCTGGGTCATGGGGTATGCACATTTTCAATTTTATTAGAATATAGATTGTGTTCAAAAGTGGATGTAGCAGCTATTGGCACTTCTATCAGCTGTATAAAATCCATCTTTTTCCCATATCCTCACAAGTGTGTAATGTTGCTAGACTTTAATTTCCATTGTGGGTGTGATGTTTTATCTCACTGTAGTTTGAATTTACACTTCGTCATTTCTAATAAAGTTGAGCATCTTTTCGCATGTTTATTTCCATTTATGATTATTAATCTGTGAGTTCTTGTTCAAAATGTTGCCCTTTTTTTTGAATCGTTCTCTTTCTTGTTAATTTATTTGTAAGAGAGGTTTTTTGGTTTACATTTAAAAAAAAACATTTTGGTGATTAATCTTTTGTGGGTTTTGTGTGTCAAAAAATCATTTTTCCCAGTTTGCATATTTTCTTTTAATTATTTTTATATCTTTTGAATAAAACAATAGAATTTAAGTTTTCCTTTATGGTTTGTGTGTTTTTTTTTTTTTTTTTTTTTAAACATCTTTATTGGGGTATAATTGCTTTACAATGGTGTGTTAGTTTCTGCTTTATAACAAAGTGAATCAGCTATACATATACATATGTTCCCATATGTCTTCCCTCTTGCGGCTCCCTCCCTCCCATTCTCCCCATCCCACCCTTCCAGGCTGTCACAAAGCACTGAGCTAATATCCCTGTGCCTTACGGCTGCTTCCCCCCAGCTATCTACCTTACTACGTTTGTTAGTGTGTATATGTCCATGACTCTCTCTCGCCCTGTCAAAACTCACCCCTCCCCCTCCCCATACCCTCAAGTCCGTTCTCCAGTAGGTCTGCGTCTTTATTCCTATCTTACCCCTAGGTTCTTCATGACATTTTTTTCCCTTAAATTCCATATATATGTGTTAGCATACGGTATTTGTCTTTTTCTTTCTGACTTACTTCACTCTGTATGACAGACTCTAGGTCTATCCATCTCATTACAAATAGCTCAATTTCATTTCTTTTTAAGGCTGAGTAATATTCCATTGTGTATATGTGCCACATCTTCTTTATCCATTCATCCGATGATGGGCGCTTAGGTTGTTTCCATGTCCTGGCTATTGTAAATAGAGCTGCAATGAACATTTTGGTACCTGACTCTTTTTGAATTTTGGTTTTCTCAGGGTATATGCCAAGTAGTGGGATTGCTGGGTCATATGGTAATTCTATTTGTAGTTTTTTAAGGAACCTCCATACTGTTCTCCACAGTGGCTGAACCAATTCACATTCCCACCAGCAGTGCAAGAGTGTCCCCTTTTCTCCACACCCTCTCCAGCATTTATTGTTTCTAGATTTTTTGATGATGGCCATTCTGACTGGTGTGAGATGATATCTCATTGTAGTTTTGATTTGCATTTCTCTAATGATTAATGATGTTGAGCATTCTTTCATGTGTTTGTTGGCATTCTGTATATCTTCTTTGGAGAAATGTCTGTTTAGGTCTTCTGCCCATTTTTGGATGGGGTTGTTTGTTTTTTTGTTATTGAGCTGCATGAGCTGCTTGTAAATTTTGGAGATTAATCCTTTGTCAGTTGCTTCATTTGCAAATGTTTTCTCCCATTCTGAGGGTTGTCTTTTGGTCTTGGTTATGGTTTCCTTTGCTGTGCAAAAGCTTTGAAGTTTCATTAGGTCCCATTTGTTTATTTTTGTTTTTATTTCCATTACTCTAGGAGGTGGGTCAGAAAGGATCTTGCTGTGATTTATGTCATAGAGTGTTCTTCCTATGTTTTCTTCTAAGAGTTTGATAGTTTCTGGCCTTACATTTAGGTCTTTAATCCATTTTGAGCTTATTTTTGTGTATGGTGTTAGGGAGTGATCTAATCTCATACTTTTACATGTACCTGTCCAGTTTTCCCAGCACCATTTATTGAAGAGGCTGTCCTTTCTCCACTGTACATTCTTGCCTCCTTTATCAAAGATAAGGTGTCCATATGTGCGTGGGTTTATCTCTGGGCTTTCTATCCTGTTCCACTGATCTATCTTTCTGTTTTTGTGCCAGTACCATACTGTCTTGATTACTGTTGCTTTGTAATATAGTCTGAAGTCAGGGAGCCTTATTCCTCCAGCTCCTTTTTTCGTTCTCAAGATTGCTTTGGCTATTCGGGGTCTTTTGTGTTTCCATACAAATTGCGAAATGTTTTGTTCTAGTTCTGTGAAAAATGCCAGTGGTAGTTTGATAGGGATTGCATTGAATCTGTAGATTGCTTTGGGTAGTAGAGTCATTTTCACAATGTTGATTCTTCCCATCCAAGAACATGGTATATCTCTCCATCTATTTGTATCATCTTTAATTTCTTTCATCAGTGTCTTATAATTTTCTGCATACAGGTCTTTTGTATCCTTAGGTAGGTTTATTCCTAGATATTTTATTCTTTTTGTTGCAATGGTAAATGGGAGTGTTTTCTTGATTTCACTTTCAGATTTTTCATCATTAGTATATAGGAATGCCAGAGATTTCTGTGCATTAATTTTGTATCCTGCTACTTTACCAAATTCATTGATTAGCTCTAGTAGTTTTCTGGTAGCATCTTTAGGATTCTCTATGTATACTATCATGTCATCTGCAAACAGTGACAGCTTTACTTCTTCTTTTCCGATTTGGATTCCTTTTATTTCCTTTTCTTCTCTGATTGCTGTGGCTAAAACTTCCAAAACTATGTTGAATAAGAGTGGTGAGAGTGGGCAACCTTGTCTTGTTCCTGATCTTAGTGGAAATGCTTTCAGTTTTTCACCATTGAGGAGGATGTTTGCTGTGGGCTTGTCATATATGGCTTTTATTATATTTAGGAAAGTTCCCTCTATGCCTACTTTCTGGAGGGTTTTTATCATAAATGGGTGTTGAATTTTGTCGAAAGCTTTCTCTGCATCTATTGAGATGATCATATGGTTTTTCTCCTTCAATTTGTTAATATGGTTTATCACATTGATAGATTTGCGTATATTGAAGAATCCTTGCATTCCTGGAATAAACCCCACTTGATCATGGTGTATGATCCTTTTAATGTGCTGTTGGATTCTGTTTGCTAGTATTTTGTTGAGGATTTTTGCATCTATGTTCATCAGTGATATTGGCCTGTAGTTTTCTTTCTTTGTGACATCCTTGTCTGGTTTTGGTATCAAGGTGATGGTGGCTTCGTAGAAGGAATTTGGGAGTGTTCCTCCCTCTGCTATATTTTGGAAGAGTTTGAGAAGGATAGGTGTTAGCTCTTCTCTAAACGTTTGATAGAATTCACCTGTGAATCCATCTGGTCCTGGGCTTTTGTTTGTTGGAAGATTTTTAATCACAGTTTCAATTTCAGTGCTTGTGATTGGTCTGTTCATATTTTCTATTTCTTCCTGATTCAGTCTTGGCAGGTTGTGCATTTCTAAGAATTTGTCCATTTCTTCCAGATTGTCCATTTTATTGGCATAGAGTTGCTTGTAGTAATCTCTCATGATTTTTTTTATTTCTGCAGTGTCAGTTGTTACTTCTCCTTTTTCATTTCTAATTCTATTGATTTGAGTCTTCTCCCTTTTTTTCTTGATGAGTCTGGCTAGTGGTTTATCTATTTTGTTTATCTTCTCAAAGAACCAGCTTTTAGTTTTATTGATCTTTGCTATTGTTTCCTTCATTTCTTTTTCATTTATTTCTGATCTGATTTTTATGATTTCTTTCCTTCTGCTAGCTTTGGGGGTTTTTTGTTCTTCTTTCTCTAATTGCTTGAGGTGCAAGGTTAGGTTGTTTATTCGAGATGTTTCCTGCTTCTTAAGGTGGGCTTGTATTGCTATAAACTTCCCCCTTAGAACTGCTTTTGCTGCATCCCATAGGTTTTGGGTCGTTGTGTCTCCATTGTCATTTGTTTCTAGGTATTTTTTTATTTCCTCTTTGATTTCTTCAGTGATCACTTCATTATTAAGTAGTGTATTGTTTAGCCTCCATGTGTTTGTATTTTTTAAAGATCTTTTCCTGTAATTGATATCTAGTCTCATGGCGTTGTGGTCGGAAAAGATACTTGATACAATTTCAGTTTTCTTAAATTTACCAAGGCTTGATTTGTGACCCAAGATATGATCTATCCTGGAGAATGTTCCATGAGCACTTGAGAAAAATGTGTATTCTGTTGTTTTTGGATGGAGTGTCCTATAAATATCAATTAAGTCCATCTTGTTTAATGTATCATTTAAAGCTTGTGTTTCCTTATTTATTTTCATTTTGGATGATCTGTCCATGGGTGAAAGTGGGGTGTTAAAGTCCCCTACTATGAATGTGTTACTGTTGATCTCCCCTTTTATGGTTGTTAGTATTTGCCTTATGTATTGAGGTGCTCCTATGTTGGGCGCATAAATATTTACAATTGTTATATCTTCTTCTTGGATCGATCCCTTGATCATTATGTAGTGTCCTTCTTTGTCCCTTTTAATAGTCCTTATTTTAAAGTCTATTTTGTCTGATATGAGAATTGCTACTCCAGCTTTCTTTTGGTTTCCATTTGCATGGAATATCTTTTTCCATCCCCTTACTTTCAGTCTGTATGTGTCTCTAGTTCTGAAGTGGGTCTCTTGTAGACAGCATATATAAGGGTCTTGTTTTTGTATCCATTCAGCCAATCTGTGTCTTTTGGTGGGAGCATTTAGTCCATTTACATTTAAGGTAATTATCGATATGTATGTTCCTATTTCCATTTTATATATTGTTTTGGGTTCGCTACTATAGGTCATTTCCTTCTCTTGTGTTTCGTGTCTAGAGAAGTTCCTTTAGCATTTGTTGTAAAGCTGAACTTTGGTTTGGTGGTGCTGAACTCTCTCAGCTTTTGCTTGTCTGTAAAGGTTTTAATTTCTCCATCAAATCTGAATGAGATCCTTGCTGGGTAGAGTAGTCTTGGTTGCAGGCTATTCTCCTTCAGCACTTTCAGTATGTCCTGCCACTCCCTTCTGGCTTGTAGGGTTTCTGCTGAGAGATCAGCTGTTAACCTTATGGGGATTCCCTTGTGTGTTATTTGTTGTTTTTCCCTTGCTGCTTTTAATATGCTTTCTTTGTATTTAATTTTTGACAGTTTGATTAATATGTGTCTTGGCGTGTTTCTCCTTGTATTTATCCTGTATGGGACCCTCTGTGCTTCCTGGACTTGATTAACTATTTCCTTTCCCATATTAGGGAAGTTTTCAACTATAATCTCTTCAAATATTTTCTCAGTCCCTTTCTTTCTTTCTTCTTCTTCTGGAACCCCTATAATTCGAATGTTGGTGCGTTTCATGTTGTCCCAGAGGTCTCTGAGACTGTCCTCAGTTCTTTTCATTCTTTTTTCTTTATTCTGCTCTGCAGTAGTTATTTCCACTACTTTATCTTCCAGGTCACTTATCCGTTCTTCTGCCTCAGTTATTCTGCTATTGATCCTATCTAGAGTGATTTTAATTTCATTTATTGCATTGTTCATCGTTGCTTGTTTCATCTTTAGTTCTTGTAGGTCCTTGTTAACTGTTTCTTGCATTTTGTCCATTCTACTTCCAAGATTTCGGATCATCCTTACTATCATTATTCTGAATTCTTTTTCAGGTAGATTGCCTATTTCCTCTTCATTTGTTAGGTCTGGTGGGTTTTTATCTTGCTCCTTCATCTGCTGTGTGTTTTTCTGTCTTCTCATTTTGCTTATCTTACTGTGTTTGGGGTCTCCTTTTTGCAGGCTGCACTTTCGTAGTTCCCGTTGTTTTTGATGTCTGTCTCCAGTGGCTAAGGTTGTTTCAGTGGGTTGTGTAGGCTTCCTGGTGGAGGGGACTAGTGCCTGTGTTGTGCTGGATGAGGCTGGATCTTGTCTCTCTAGTGGGCAGGTTCACGTCTGGTGGTGTGTTTTGGGGTGTCTGTGGCCTTATTATGATTTTAGGCAGCCTCTCTGCTAATGGGTGGGGTTGTGTTCCTGTTTTGCTAGTTGTTTGGCATAGGTTGTCCAGCACTGTGGCTTGCTGGTCGTTGAGTGAAGCTGGGTGCTGGTGTTAAGATGGAGGTCTCTGGGATATTTCCACCGTTTAATATTATGTGGAGCTGGGAGGTCTCTTGTTGACCAGTGTTCTGAAGTTGGCTCTCCTACCTCAGAGGCAGAGCCCTGACTCCTGGCTGGAGCACCAAGAGCCTTTCATCCACACAGCTCAGAATAAAAGGGAGAAAAAGTAGGGAGAATTAGTAGAAGTATGAGTAAAGAAAGAAGGAAAGGAGGAAAGGAAGGAAGGAAGAAAGAAGCAAAGAAGGAAAGAAAGGAGGGAGGGAGGGAGGGAGGAAGGAAGGAAGGAGGGAAAGAAGGAAAAAAGACAGAAAGAAAGATGATACAGTAAAAATAAAATAAAGTATAATATAGTTATTGAATTAAAAAATATTTAGAAAAAAAAAAAAAAGGGACGGATAGAACCTTAGGACAAATGTTGGAAGCAAAGCTATACAGAGAAAATCTTACACAGAAGCATACACATACACCTTCACAAAAAGAGGTAAAGGGGGAAAAATCATAAATCCTGCTCCCTGAGACCACCTCCTCAATTTGGGGTGATTCGTTGTCTAAAGGAGGGAAGGAAGGAAGGAAAGAAAGAAAGAACGAAGGTAAAGTATAATAAAGTTATTACAATTAAACTTAATTATTAAGAAAAAGAATTTTTAAAAAAAGTCATGGACGGATAGAGCCCTAGGACAAATGGTGGAAGCAAGAGTATACAGACAGGATCTCACACAGAAGCATACACGTACACATTCACAAAAAGAGGAAAAGGGAAAAAAATCATAGATCTCGCTCCTAAATTCCACCTCTTCAATTTGGGATCATTCCTTGTCTATTCAGGTATTCCACAGATGCAGGGTATATCAAGTTGATTGTGGAGCTTTAATCCGCTGCTTCTGTGGCTGCTGGGAGAGATTTCCCTTTCTCTTCTTTGTTCTCACAGCTCACAGGAGCTCAGCTTTGGATTTGGCCCTGCCTCTGCGTGTAGGTCGCTGGAGGGCGTCTGTTTTTTCGCTCAGACAGGACGGGGTTAAAGGAGCCGCTGATTCGGGGCCTCCGGCTCACTCAGGCCGGGGGTTGGGGGATGGGGGTAGGAGGGGCACTACGTGCGGGGCGGGCCTGCGGCTGCAGAGGCAGCGTGACGTTGCGGCAGAGGCCGGCGTGATGTTGCACCAGCCTGAGACCCGCCGTGCGTACTCCCGGGGAAGTTGTCCCTGGATCCCGGGAACCTGGCAGTGGCGGGCTGCACAGGCTCCGCGGAAGAGGGGTGTGGAGAGTGACCGGTGCTCGCACACAGGCCCCTTGGTGGCGGCAGCAGCAGCCTTAGCGTCTCCCGCCCGTCTCTGGGGTCCGCGGTTTTAGCCGCGGCTCGCGCCCGTCTCTGGGGTTTGCGCTTTCAGCCGCGGCTCGCGCCCGTCTCGGGGGCTCGCGCCCTCAGCCGCGGCTCGCGCCCGTCTCTGGGGTTCGCGCTTTTAGCCGCGGCTCGCGCCCGTCTCTGGAGTTCCTTTAAGAAGCGCTCTTAAACCCCTCTCCTCGCGCACCAGGAAACAAAGGGGGAAGAAAAAGTCTCTTGCCTCTTCGGCCGGTGCAGGCTTTTCCCCGAACTCCCTCCCGGCTAGTCGTGGTGCACTAACCCCTTCAGGCTATGTTCAAGCCGCCAACCCCAGTCCTCTCCCTGAGCTCCGTCCAAAACCAAAACCCGAGCCTCAGCTCGCAGCCCCGCCCGCCCCGGTGGGTGAGCAGCAAGCCTCTCGGGTTGGTGAGTGCTGGTCGGCACCGATAGTCTGTGCAGGAATCTCCCCGCTTTGCCCTCCGCACCCGTCGCTGTGCACTACTCCGCGGTCCCGAAACTCCCCCCTCTGCCTCCCGCCGTCTCCGCCCGCGGAGGGGCTTCCTAGTGTGTGGAAACTTTTCCTCCTTCACAGCTCCCTCCCACTGGTGCAGGTGCCGTCCTTATTCTTTTGTCTCTGTTTTTTTCTTTTGCCCTACCCAGTTACGTGGGGAGTTTCTTGCCTTTTGGGAGGTCTGAGGTCTTCTGCCAGCCTTCAGTAGGAGTTCTGTAGGAGTTGTTCCACGTGTGGATGTATTTCTGGTGTATCCGTGGGGAGGAAGGCGATCTCCGCGTCTTACTCTTCCGCCATCTTCAAGGTCCCCCCTGGTTTGTGTGTTTTAAGAAATCCTTCCCCATTTGGAGGTCATAAAAACACTCTCCTCTGTTGTTAGCTTTGCCTTTCTCATCTAAGATTAGTTTAATGGAACTGGTTTTTGAATATAGTGTGCGAGAGGGATAGAATTTTATTTTTCCACGTGTGGATACCCAAGTGTGCCAAGATAATTTATTAAAAAGTACATTCTTTCTCTAATGACCTGCTACACACCTTCTGTCATATATTAAAGATCCATATACTAGTAGACCTGTTTAAAACTTTCTATTCTGTTTCATTTGACTGTTCCATAATCAGACCCTCTGTCTTAATTATCATGGCTTTATAATAATTCTAAGTATGTGATAAAATAAGTACCTTTTCTTCTTCTTTTTCTTCTTGGCCCTTTGCTCTTCCCTATAAAATTTAAAATTGACTTGTCAAGTACCGCAAAATGCCTGTTGGGATTTTAATAGGAATATCATCAAAATCACCAACCAGTTTGAGAATAATTAGTGTTTCTATGGCATCAAGTCTTTTCATCCATGTACATGATGTATATATCTATGTTTACTTAGGTTTTCTTTGTCTTTCAGTAGAGTTTTATAATTTTCTTCATAAAGTTCTTGAACAATTTTGTTATATTTATTACTAGATATTTTATAATTTTGATGTAGATATATTTAAAATTTTTCATTTATGCTTGTTGAAATTTATTTTTGCATATTGAGTTTTAAATTTTGTAACTGTGCTAAATTATTGTATTAATTTTAGTAATTTATCTGTAGTTTCTTTTGGGTTTCTAACACACAGATTATATCCACAAATTAAAAATGACAGTTTCATTTCTTTCTTTCCAATTCTCATACCTTTTATTACTCTTTTTTGTCTGATTACTGGCTAAGCATTCCAGTACAATATCATACAAATAATGTTAGCAGATACCCTTGTCTTTTTCTTAAGCTCAGAGGGAATGCTTTAAATATTTCGTAATTAAATACAATGCTAGCTGTAGGTTTTCTGTAGCTACCATTTGTCAGTTTAAGGATGTTCTCTTTTATTTCTAATTTCTTTTAATTTAGAAAAGGATGTGGAATTGTATCAGCTGCTTTTTTGATTTCTATTGAGATGATTATATTATTTCTCCTCTCATTAGTTAATATGGTGATGTACATTAATTTATTTCTTATGTAAAATCAAACTTGCGCTCCTGGGATTAACCAACTCATGCATTGTCTTAATACTCACACACATACACACACACACTTCTGGATTGTGTTATTAATATTCTGATTTTTGTATCTGTGCTCATGAGCTGCAATTTTGTTCTCATGCTTCACTGGATTTTGTATCAAAGTTATAGTAACCTAATAAAGTGAGCTAGGGATATCCCCAATTTTCTATACACTGAGATAGTTTGTGTGAGATTGAAATTTTTTTCCTTGAATGTTTGCAGACTTATTTCTTCTTTGACTGTTTACTGGAAATTGCTGGCCCCACTGACTAGACAACGTTTTTACGTAGGAAGGTTTTTAACTTCTGATTCAATTTTCTTTGTTGTTATGACTGTTTACATTTCCTATTTCTTCCTAAGTAAATTTTGGTAAGTTATACTTTTTCTAGAGGTCTGTCCATTTTATCTGAGTTTTTAAATGCATCACATAGAGTAGGCTCTTAGCCTATTTACTATTTTTTTAATCTTTGAAGGATCATAGATTATTTTATTCCTAATATTGTTTATTAGTGTCTTTTCACCTTTTCAAAAATTTATCTTCAGATATCTTTGCCCATTTTATTTGTTATGTTAAAGAATATTGATATATTTTTTACCCTTATATTTTTCCAGGCAATTTTTCTAGTCTCTTATAAAATTATTTCCTCTGTCAAGCAATGGCATTCAGGATTTGATATTATACTGGACACTTGAAAAATCACTTTTTCTCTCACAAGTACTTTAAATGCTTCTTAAGTATAAATTTGGATAGAACTCCACTTGGAAAAGGAATTAAGAAACCAGTTTAATTGAGGATTTAGGATATTAAATGTTCCCTTGTACAGTCTTAAGTAGGAGACAAATTGGGTGCTCATACAAACCTTTTACTTCTTTACCTCCATAAGCTTTTGCAGACAGGTCTGAACAGGTTGGTTTTCAAATCCTCTAAGCAATCTACCAGTACAAAACACAGCAACCATCAGAAAAGGACAAA
This sequence comes from Phocoena sinus, assembly GCF_008692025.1. Classification (NCBI taxonomy): domain Eukaryota; kingdom Metazoa; phylum Chordata; class Mammalia; order Artiodactyla; family Phocoenidae; genus Phocoena; species Phocoena sinus. Next base: position 59,428,900 of record NC_045771.1, read on the forward strand.
CAGAACCCTGGCTCCTTCAAACAGGGGGCAAAGATGAGGAGTGGCATTAGGTCTGAAGGTCAGAGAATCTATGTTTCCAAACTTATTTTACACTGCATTCCCTCACCTTCTCCCTGCTGGCTAATCAGAGCCATGTATTGGTATCCAGACAGGACCTGCCCTTGTTTGCTCTGCTTCAATCCTCTCCTCTACCTATTCTCATATCTCTTTTGCCCAAAACATATCTATCCTAAAAATATATGATGTTCACCTGTTAGGGTTTCTGCCTAGCCTATGCCCCTCGTTCTTTGAGTTCCTTTCATCCTCTGACCACAGCAGTGGCTCCTGCCGCTTTGCTTGTTGTACACGATGCTTCTACTCTTACCATTGCTAATACGACCAGGACTGACACCTGCCCAAAGCTGAGACACTCAGATCCCCTCTTCTGGAGTTTGGAACTGGGATTCAGAAGTTTTAGTGAGTCTCCAATGGTCCGCCTTGGACCTGGGTGGTGTAGGCTTTACGGTTGAGGATGTCTTTCTGTAGCAACCATGCTCAGAAGTAGAGTAGCCATTCCATACATAGAAATGAAGATAGATGCCCAGAGAAAAGCAAAGATTGTAGACCTTATTGACTGATGGGCTAGTTACAGTAACCTTTGTTGTTTGGCAACAGGTTCTTGCTTCCAGTTTCTCATTAGGCTCAGCTGTACTTTCCACACTTAAGTTCCAAGAACTGCCCTTGTATCCTTGTACAGTAAAAGCCCCAACCCCTTTTTGTTTTTACTTGGGCAAGTCAGGCAAGATTCTGTTTCTTGCAACCAAAAGAAATTTAACAAAAACATCTCCTCCATGAAGCCATTCTTTATTCCTCTTATTGAAAGAAAAATCTTTCTGTAAATGACTACTCAATTTTATTCCTCCACTCACTTACAAAATAGCCTATTTATAAAAAGCACTCCTATACTGCTACTTTCTATTTTTCAGTTGTAGACTTACATACTGACTTCCTGATAAGGAAGATGAGGACTTGCTTCTGTTCTTGGCCTCACTTCTTTCTTTTTTTTTTAACATCTTTATTGGAGTATAATTGCTTTACAATGATGTGTTAGTTTCTGCTTTATAACAAAGTGAATCAGTTATACATATACATATGTTCCCATATCTCTTCCCTCTTGCATCTCCCTCCCTCCCACCCTCCCTATCCCCCACTCTAGGTGGTCACAAAGCACCAAGCTGATCTCCCTGTGCTACGCAGCTGCTTCCCACTAGCTATCTATTTTACATTTGGTAGTGTATATATATATGTCCATGCCACTCTCTCACTTTGTCACAGCTTACCCTTCCCCCTCCCCATATCCTCAAGTCCATTCTCTAGTAGACCTGTGTCTTTATTCCCATCTTGCCCCTAGGTTCTTCATGACCTTTTTTTTTTTTCTTAGATTCCATATATATGTGTTAGCATATGGTATTTGTTTTTCTCTGTCTGACTTACTTCACTCTGTATGACAGACTCTAGGTCCATCCACCTCACTACAAATAACTCAATTTCGTTTCTTTTTATGGCTGAGTAATATTCCATTGTATATATGTGCCACACCTTCTTTATCCATTCATCCGATGATGGACACTTAGGTTGCTTCCATGTCCTGGCTATTATAAATAGAGCTGCAATGAACATTTTGGTACATGACTCTTTGAATTATGGTTTTCTCAGGGTATATGCCCAGTAGTGGGATTGCTGGGTCATATGGTAGTTCTATTTGTAGTTTTTTAAGGAACCTCCATACTGTTCTCCATAGTGGCTGTATCAATTTACATTCCCACCAACAGTGCAAGGGTGTTCCCTTTTCTCCACACCCTCTCCAGCATTTATTGTTTCTAGATTTCTTGATGATGGCCATTCTGACCAGTGTGAGATGATATCTCATTGTAGTTTTGGTTTGCCTTTCTCTAATGATTAATGATGTTGAGCATTCTTTCATGTGTTTGTTGGCAATCTGTATATCTTCTTTGGAGAAATGTCTATTTAGGTCTTCTGCCCATTTTTTGATTGGGTTGTTTGTTTTTTTGTTATTGAGCTGCATGAGCTACTTGTAAATTTTGGAGATTAATCCTTTGTCAGTTGCTTCACTTGCAAATATTTTCTCCCATTCTGAGGGTTGTCTTTTGGTCTTGTTTATGGTTTCATTTGCTGTGCAAAAGCTTTTAAGTTTCATTAGGTCCCATTTGTTTATTTTTGTTTCTATTTCCATTTCTCTAGGAGGTGGGTCAAAAAGGATCTTGCTGTGATTTATGTCATAGAGTGTTCTGCCTATGTTTTCCTCTAAGAGTTTGATAGTTTCTGGCCTTACATTTAGATCTTTAATCCATTTGGAGTTTATTGTTGTGTATGGTGTTACGGAGTGCTCTAATTTCATTCTTTTACATGTAGCTGTCTAGTTTTCCCAGCATCACTTATTGAAGAGGCTATCTTTTCTTCACTGTATATTCTTGACTCCTTTGTCAAAAATAAGGTGTCCAGGGCTTTCCTGGTGGCGCAGTGGTTGAGAGTCCACCTGCCAATGCAGGGGGCACGGGTTCGTGCCCCAGTCTGGGAAGATCCCACGTGCCGAGGAGTGGCTGGGCCTGTGAGCCATGACCGCTAAGCCTGCGCATCCAGAGCCTGTGCTCCGCAACGGGAGAGGCCACAACAGTGAGAGGCCCGCATACCGCAAAAAAAAAAAAAAAAAAAAAGTGTCCATATATACATGGGTTTATCTCTGGGCTTTCTAACCTGTTCCATTGATCTATATTTCTGTTTTTGTGCCAGTACCCTACTGTCTTGATTACTGTAGCTTTGTAGTATAGTCTGAAGTCAGGGAGCCTGATTCCTCCAGCTCTGTTTTTCATTCTCAAGATTGCGTTGGCTATTCGGGGTCTTTTATGTTTCCATACGAATTGTGAAATTTTTTGTTCTAGTTCTGTGAAAAATGCCATTGGTAATTTGATAGGGATTGCATTGAATCTGTAGATTTCTTTGGGTAGTATAGTCATTTTCACAATATTGATTCTTCCAATCCAAGAACATGGTATGTCTCTGCATCTGTTGGTATCATCTTTAATTTCTTTCATCTCCCTGTGTAGGTTTATTCCTAGGTATTTTATTCTTTTTGTTGCAGTGGTAAATGGGAGTGTTTACTTAATTTCTCTTTCAGATTTTTCATCATTACTGTATACGAATGCAAGAAATTTCTGTGCATTAATTTTGTATCCTGAAACTTTACCAAATGCATTGATTAGCTCTAGTAGTTTTCTGGTGACATTTTTAGGATTCTCTATGTATAGTATCATGTCATCTGCAAACAGTGACAGTTTAACTTCTTTTCCAATTTGTATTCCTTTTATTTCTTTTTCTTCTCTGATTGCTGTGGCTAGGACTTCCAAAACTATGTTGAATAATAATGGTGAGAGTAGACATCCTTGTCTTGTTCCTGATCTTAGGGGAAATGCTTTCAGTTTTTCACTATTGAGAATGATGTTTGCTGTGGGTTTGTCATATATGGCCTTTATTATGTTGAGGTAGGTTCCCTCTATGCCCACTTTCTGGAGAGTTTTTATGATAAATGGGTGTTGAATTTTTTCAAAAGCTTTTCTGCATCTATTGAGATGATCATATGGGTTTTTTTCTTCAATGTGTTAATATGGTGTATCACATGGATTGATTTGTGTATATTGAAGAATCCTTGTATCCCTGGGATAAATCCCACTTGATCATGGTGTATGATCCTTTTAATGTGTTGTTGGATTCTGTTTGCTAGTATTTTGTTGAGGATTTTTGCATCTATATTCATCAGTGATATTGGTCTGTAGTTTTCTTTTTTTTGTGATATTTTTGTCTGGTTTTGGTATCACGGTACTGGTAGCCTCATAGAATGAGTTTGGGAGTGTTCCTTCCTTGCAATTTTTTGGAAGAGTTTGAGAAGGATGGGTGTTAGCTCTTCTCTAAATGTTTGACAGAATTCACCTGTGAAGCTGTCTGGTCCTGGACTTTTTTTTGTTGGAAGATTTTTAATCACAGTTTCAATTTCATTACTTGTGATGGGTCTGTTCATATTTTCTATTTCTTCCTTGTTCTGTCTTGGAAGGTTATACCTTTCTAAGAATTTGTCCATTTCTTCCAGGTTGTCCATTTTATTGGCATAGTGTTGCTTGTAGTAGTCTCTTAGGATGCTTTGTATTTCAGCGGTGTCTGTTGTAACTTCTCCGTTTTGATTTCTAATTTTATTGATTTGAGTCCTCGCCCTCTTTTTCTTGATGAGTCCAACTAATGGTTATCAATTTTGTTTATCTTCTCAAAGAACCAGCTTTTAGTTTTATTGATCTTTGCTATTGTTTTCTTTGCAACTATTTCATTTATTTCTGCTCTGATCATTATGATTTCTTTCCTTCTGCTATCTTTGGGTTTTGTTTGTTCTTCTTTCTCTTGTTCCCTTAAGTGTAAGGTTAGATTGCTTATTTGAGATATTTCTTGTTTCTTGAGGTAGGCTTTTATAGCTATCAACTTCCCTCTTAGAACTGCTTTTGCTGCATCCCATAGGTCTTGGATCGTCGTGTTTTCATTGTCATTTATCTCTAGGTATTTTTTGATTTCCTCTTTGACTTCTTCAGTGATCTCTTGGTTATTTAGTGTATTGTTTAGCCTCCATGTGGTTTTGTTTTTTACATTTTTTTCCCTGTGATTCATTTCTAATCTCATAGCGTTGTGGTCAGAAAAGAGGCTTGATATGATTTCAATTTTCTTAAATTTACTGAGGCTTGATTTGTGACACAGGATGTGATCTATCCTGGGAAATGTTCCATGCACACTTGAGAAGTGCAATCTGCTGTTTTTGGATGGAATGTCCTATAAATATCAATTAAATCTTTCTGGTCTATTGTGTCATTTAAAGCTTCTGTTTCCTTATTTATTTTCATTTTGGATGATCTGTCCATTGGTGTAAGTGAGGTACTAACGTCCCCCAGTATTATTGTGTTACTGTCGATTTCCTCTTTTATGGCTGTTAGCAGTTGCCTTATGTATTGACGTGCTCCTATGTTGGGTGCATATATATTTATAATTGTTATATCTTCTTCTTGGATTGATCCCTTGATCATTATATAGTGTCCTTCCTTGTCTCTTGTAACATTCTTTATTTTAAAGTGTATTTTATTTGATACAAGTATAGCTACTTCAGCTTTCTTTTGATTTCCATTTGCATGGAATATCTTTTTCCATCCCCTCACTTTCAGTCTGTGTGTGTCCCTAGGTCTGAAGTGGGTTTGTTGTAAACAGCATATGTATGGGTCTTGTTTTTTATCCATTCATCAAGCGTGTGTCTTTTGGTTGGAGCATTTAATCCATTCACGTTTAAGGTAATTATCGATATGTATGTCCCTATGACCATTTTCTTAATTGTTTTGGGTTGTTTTTGTAGCTCCTTTTCTTCTCTTGTGTTTCCCACTTAGAGAAGTTCCTTTAGCATTTGTTGTAGAGCTGGTTTGGTGGTGCTGAATTCTCTTAGCTTTTGCTTGTCTGTAAAGCTTTTGATTTCTCCATCGAATCTGAATGAGATTCTTGCTGGGTATAGTAATCTTCATTGTAGGTTCTTCCCTTTCACCGCTTTAAGTATATCATGCCACTCCCTTCTGGCTTGTAGAGTTTCTGCTGAGAAATCAGCTGTTAACCTTATGGGAGTTCCCTTGTATGTTATTTGTCCTTTTTCCCTTGCTGCTTTCAATAATTTTTTTCTTTGTCTTTAATTTTTGCCAGTTTGATTACTATGTGTCTCAGCATGTTTCTCCTTGGGTTTATCCTGAATGGCACTCGCTGAAATTCCTGGGCTTAGGTGGCTATTTCCTTTCCCATGTTAGGGAAGTTTTCAACTATAATCTCTTCAAATATTTTCTCTGGTCCTTTCTCTCTCTCTTCTCCTTCTGGGACCCCTATAATGCCAATGTTGTTGCATTTAATGTTGTCCCAGAGGTCTCTTAGGCTGTCTTCATTTCTTTTCATTCTTTTTTCTTTATTCTGTTCCGCAGCAGTCAGTTCCACCATTCTGTCTTCCAGGTCACTTATCCGTTCTCCTGCCTCAGTTATTCTGCTATTGATTCCTTCTAGTGTAGTTTTAATTTCAGTTATTGTATTGTTCATCTCTTTGTTTGTTCCTTAATTCTTCTAGGTCTTTGTTAAACATTTCTTGCATCTTCTTGATCTTTGCCTCCATTCTTTTTCCAAGGTTCTGTATCATCTTCACTATCATTATTCTGAATTCTTTTTCTGGAAGGTTGCCTATCTCCATTTCATTTAGTTGTTTTTCTGGGGTTTTAACTTGTTCCTTCATCTGGTACATAGCCCTGTGCCTTGTCTGTCTTTCTGTGAATGTGGTTTTTGTTCCACAGGCTGCAGGATTGTAGTTTTTCTTGCTTCTGCTGTCTGCCCTCTGGTGGATGAGGCCATCTAAGAGGCTTGTGTGAGTTTCCTGATGGGTAGGTAGAACTGACTGTTGCTCTGGCAGGCAGAGCTCAGTAAAACTTTAATTCTCTGACTGCTGTTGGGTGGGGCTGGGTTCCCTCCCTGTTGGTGGTTGGCCTGAGGCAACCCAAGAGTGGAGCCTACCTGGGCTCTTTGGTGAGGCCAATGACAGACTCCGAGAGGGCTCATGACAAAGAGCAACCCCCTGAACTTCCGCCGCCAGTGTCATCATCCCCACGGTGAGCCACAGCCACCCCCCGCCTCCGCAGGAAACCGTCCAACACTAGCATGTTCGTCTGGCTCAGTCTCCCCTGGGGTCATTGCTCCTTCCCCTGGGTCCCTATGTACACACTACTTTGTGTGTGCCCTCCAAGAGTGGAGTCTCTGTTTCCCCCAGTCCTGTTGAAGTCCTGCAAGCAAATCCCACTAGCCATCAAAGTCTGATTCGGTAGGAATTCCTCCTCCCATTTCCAGACCCCCAGGTTGGGAAGCCTGACGTGGGGCTCAGAACCTTCACTCCAGTGGGTGGACTTCTGTGGTATAAGTGTTCTCCAGTCTGAGTCACCCACCCAGCAGTTATGGGATTTGATTTTACTGTGATTGTACCCCTCCTACCATCTCATTGTGGCTTCTCCTTTGTCTTTGGATGTGGGGTACCCTCTCTGGTAGCTCCAGTGTCCTGTCAATGATTATCCAGCAGCTAGCCATGACTCTGGCGTTTTCACAAGAGGGAGTGAGAGCACGTCCTTCTACTCCGCCATCTTGGTTCCTTCCTCTGTTCTCTATCTTAAAGAATCTGGATCATCTTTACTATCATTACTGTGAGTTCTTTTTCAGGTAGACTGCCTATTTCCTCTTCATTTGTTTGCTCTGGTGGGTTTTTACCTTCTTCATCTTCTGTGTGTTTTTCTGTCTTCTCATTTTGCTTAACTTACTGTGTTTGGGGTCTCCTTTTTGCAGGCTGCAGGTTAGTAATTCCCGTTGTTTTTGGTGTCTGGCCCCAGTGGCTAAGGTTGGTTCAGTGGGTTGTGTAGGCTTCCTGGTGGAGGGACTGGTTCCTGTGTTCTGGTGGATGAGGCTGGATCTTTTCTTTGGTGGGCAGGACCACGTCCGGTGGTGTTTTGGGATGTCTGTGACCTTATTATGATTTTAGGCAGCCTCTCTGCTAATGAGTGTGATTGTGTTCCTGTCTTGCTAGATGTTTGGCATAGGATGTCCAGCACTGTAGATTGCTGATCGTTGAGTGGACCTGGGTCTTAGCGTTGAGATGGAGATCTCTGGGAGAGCTTCCGCTGTTTGATATTATGTGGAGCCGGGAGGTCTCTGGTGGAGCAATGTCCTGAACTCAGTTGTCCCACCTCAGAGGCATGGGCCTGACACCCGGTTGGAGCACAAAGACCCTGTCAGCCACACAGCGTTCAGAGGCCTGAGCAGTGGGAGCTGTAGCCCTGACTCCATCAAAGGCCTGAGGCCCATTTGGTCCTCAGCAGGGAGCTGCAGGATGGGCACTGGGGCCTCCTGAGCAACCTTCAGCACTGTCTGCAGCCTCAGGTTGAGGAGCAGTAACCTTGGGAGCTGGAGCAGTCCATTCACCATGAAATTCCTCCTCATTTGTGACCTGTTTCATTTCTCTAAGATTAATAATTGTGTTTTTAAAAATTGTGCTTAATTTTCTATGTACCTGTTATTAATTCAGCCACCGATTTTCCCTGATAGAACTTTAAAACTCTTCTAAATATGGCAAACACGTCAGCTGCTCTATAAGTTTGTTTTATTTTCTTGGTGATGTCCCAATGAAGGCTCTTCTTTTCCTCTTCCAACATGGATCAGTTGCCATCTGCACAGTTATTGTCCTGAAACTTCCTTTCACCTTTCTCCCATATGCAATTCTGTTTCCTGGGTCTCAAGTTTTCTTCATTTTTGATTTTCTCTCTGATGGTTTGGAGACTATTCTCTTTAACCAATGTTCTAAAATTTCACAATGACTTGCCTGAATATATATCTTTTTTCATCCATTGTGCAGGATGTGTCCTTTCAATCTGCTAAATCATGACCTTAGTATTTGGAAATTTTCTCCTAGTATTTCTTTGATAGTGTCTTCTGTTTTCCTTTTTCCCTGTTCTCCTGTAGAATTCCTAGTAATTAAAGTTTGGACCTTGTGAGCTAATCCTGTAGTTTTCTTTTCTCTCCATTTTCCACTTCTTTATCTTTTAAACTTAACTTTCTAGGAGACCTCCTCATCTTTATCCTCCTAGACTTCTATTGAATTTTTAAAGCTGTCTTTTCTCTTCATCTTTTTGAACTTCCATGGGTTCTTTATTTGGTTAGTGTTCCTTTTTATAGCAACTTGTTCTTATTTCATAGATTAATATTTTCTCTTAGATCTTTAAGCTTATCAGTTATAGTTGGGTTATTGTGTGTAGGTATGAAGTGTAAGTGTGAAGGGTTTTGTGTATAATTGTTCATAGCAGAGATTTTGCTCAAATATCTGATGATCCTGTGTTTATACATTTAGGAACAAGTTACTATAAAGTTGATTGGTGATTAGAAGTTCTGTATGAAGGGAACAGCTTGCTGACTAGTGGGACTCCACTTAGGACAATGAAGCAAAAACTTGACTGTATCTCAAGAGAGTACCTCAGATTTTCTCTTGGGCTGGTCAGTTTTCCTAGGGAGAAATCTAATTTCCAGCTTGGGGGTATAAACATGATTGCCATTATTCTGGGAGTCCAGCAAGCTTTCCCTGAAAAACTCCTCTTTTCAGTTTCAGAGCCTTATTCTTGCCTTCAGTTATACCTGAAGTTCCATATTCATAGTCTTTTGTTCTTTCTCACCAAAGTATAAGTGTCTGGTCTCCTGCTCAGGTTGGGGTCAAGGGAATTGAGGCTTTAGAAGCAAATCTGGGGGTGTAATTGTTTCTCGTGCAGTCCTTCAACCAGTTCTTCTCTTTTCAGTCCACCACACCCAGGCTTATTTTTGATTTGGGTTATCTGTTTATTACTGAGCTGTAAGTGTTCTTTATATATTCTAGACATGGGTCATTTATCAGATATATGATTTCTCCCATTCTGTGGGTTGTTTTTTCATTTTCTTGATGAGGTCTTTTCAGGCACAAAAGTTTTAATTTTGTTGAAGTCCAACTAGCTATTTTTCTTTTCTCGATTGTGCTTTTGGTGTCATGTCTAAGAACCTATTGCCAAACCCGAGGTCACAAAGATTCACACTTAACATTTATACTTTCTTCTAAGAGTTTTGTAGTTTTGGCTCTTACACTTATGTCTTTGATCCATTTTAAGTGAATATTTTATATGGTGTGAGGTAAGTGTCAAAGTTCATTCATTTGCATATGGGCTACACAGGTGTCTCTGCACCATTTGTTGAAAACACAATTCTTTCTCCATTGAATGGTTATGGTATCCTAGTGGAAAATCAGTTGGCTAGATAAATGAGTTTATTCCTGGATTCTTAATTCTATTCCATTGATCTTTATGTCTGTACTTATGCCAGTGCCACACTGTGTTGATTATTGTTGCTTTATAGTAAGTTTTCAAATCAAGAATTGTAAGCTCTCCAACTTCCTTCTTCTGTTGTTTGGGCTATTTTAAGTTCCTTGAATTTCATATGAATTTTAATATGAGCTTATCAGTTTCTGCAAAGAACCCAGGTGGAATTCTTATAGATTGCATTGAATTTGTAGATGAATTTAAGGAGTTCCTCAGCTCTTTCTTCCATGAAATGATTCTTGTCTAGAGTGATATCTATGTCTTCTTTCCTGAGATTATTTTTTTCTCTTTTTTGGCTGTGCCACGTCTTTTGTTGCAGCACATGGGATCTTTGTTGTGGCATGCGGGATCTTTAGTTGTGGCAGGATCTTTTTTTTTTAGTTGCAGCATACAGACTTCTTAATTATGTCATTTGGACTCAGTTGTGGCAAGCATGCAGGATCTACTTCCCTGACCAGGGATCAAACCCAGGCCCCCTGCATCGGGAGCGTGGAGTCTTATCCACTGGACCATCAGGGAAGTCCCTTTCCTGAGATATTTTAGGATGAGTGCAGAAAAAAATCAAGTTCTGTGATTTTAACGTGTAAAACATTTATATAGAGGAGAAAATTGTAGGAATAGAGAAATACATGGTTTTTTAAATCTCATATTTTAAATTAGATATATTATTACATAATATTTTTCTAACGTTCAGTTTTTCTTAGGGACTGAATATGGAGCACAGAATTTGCAAAAGGGAAATTACCATATTTAATATACGCAAATCCTTTATTTTTGGGGGGGAAATAAAAGCCCTATGTAAGAAAGTAGGATATATGTAATTTTTAATTTAATTCTGGATGAAGATGAAATAAACTTTTAAAATGTTCTTTTTACTGGAGTGGAATTCTAGAAACTTCATAAAGCTAGGCAAAAATAATTATTTTCAAGAGGTAGTAAATATTATTCACACTTTTTTTTTTTTTTTGCGGTACGCTGGCCTCTCACTGTGGTGGCCTCTCCCGTTGTGGAGCACAGGCTCCGGACGCGCAGGCTCAGAGGCCATGGCTCACGGGCCCAGCTGCTCCGCGGCATATGGGATCTTCCCAGATCAGGGCACGAACCCATGTCCCCTGCATCGGCAGGCGGACTCTCAACCACTGCACCACCAGGGAAGCCCTATTCACACTTTAATATTAATATTGTTAATAGTGATAAGAATAGAACCATTATCTACATAACCCTTTTACAGTTTACAAACTAAGTTTACATACATTGTATCTCTTCTGTATCTATATTTTTAATTTAAATTATTTATTTTTTTATACAGCAGGTCCTTATTAGTTATCTATTTTATACATATTAGTGAATATATGTCAATCCCAGTCTCCCAATTCATCCCACCCCCACTCCCACCCCCACCCCTGCTTTCCCAACTTCGTGTCATTACGTTTGTTTTCTACATCTGTGTCTCTATTTCTGCCTTGCAAACCTGTTCATCTGTACCATTTCTCCAGATTCCACAATAGGCATTAATACACGATATTTATTTTTCTCTTTCTGAATTAATTCACTCTGTATGACAGTCTCTAGGTCGATCCACATTTCTACAGATGACCCAATTTTGTTCTTTTTATGGCTCAGTAATATTCCATTGTGTGTGTGTGTATATATATATATATATATATATATATATATATATATATATATACCACATCTTCTTTATTCATTTATCTGTCAAAGGGCATTTAGGTTGCTTCCATGACCTGGCTATTGTAAATAGTGCTGCAGTAAACACTAGATTGCATATGTCTTTTTGAATTATGGTTTTCTCTGGGTATATGCCCAGTAGTGGGATTGCTGGGTCATATGGTAGTTCTATTTTTAGGTTTTTAAGGAACCTCCATACTGTTCTCCATAGTGGCTGTATCAATTTACATTCCCACCAACAGTGCAAGAGGGTTCCCTTTTCTCCACACCCTCTCCAGCATTTGTTGTGTGTAGATTTTCTGATGATGCCCATTCTAACCAGTGTGAGGTGATACCTCATTGTAGTTTTGATTTGCATTTCTCTAATAATTAGTGATGTTGAGCAGCTTTTCATGTGTTTGCTGGCCATCTGTATGTCTTCTTTGGAGAAATGTCTATTTAGGTCTTATTCCCATTTTTTGACTTGGGTTGTTTGTTTTTTTAATATTGAGCTGCATGAGATGTTTATATATTTTGGATATTAATCCTCTGTCCGTTGATTCGTTTGCAAATAGTTTCTCCCATTCTGAGGTTTGTTTTTTCGTCTTGTTTATAATTTCCTTTGCAGTGCAAAAGATTTTAAGTTTCATTAGGTCCCATTTGTTTTTTGTTTCCATTTTCATTACTCTAGGAGGTGGGTCAAAAAAGATCTTTCCGTGATTTATGTCAAAGAGTGTTCTTCCTATGTTTTCCTCTAAGAGTTTTATAGTGTCCGGTCTTACATTTAGGTGTTTAATCCATTTTGAGTTTATTTTTGTGTATGGTGTTAGGGAGTGTTCTAATTTCATTCTTTTCCATGTAGCTGTCCAGTTTTCCCAGCACCAGTTATTGAAGAGACTGTCTTTTTCCATTGTATATCCTTGCCTCCTTTGTCATAGATTAGTTGACCATAGGTGCGTGGGTTTATCTCTGGGCTTTCTATCCTCTTCCATTGATCTATATTTCTGTTTTTGTGCCAGTACCATATTGTCTTGATTACTGTAGCTTTGTAGTATAGCCTGAATTTGGGGAGCCTGACTCCTCCAGCTCCATTTTTTTCTCTCAAGATTGCTTTGGCTATTTGGGGTCTTTTGTGTCTCCATACAAATTTTAAGATTTTTTGTTCTAGTTCTGTAAAAAATGCCAGTGGTAGTTTGATAGGGATTGCATTGAATCTGTAGATTGCTTTGGGTAGTAGAGTTACTTTCACAATGTTGATTCTTCCAATCCAAGAACATGGTATATCTCTCCATCTGTTTGTATCATCTTTAATTTCTTTCATCAGTGTCTTATAGTTTTCTGCATACAGGTCTTTTGTCTCCCTAGGTAGGTTTATTCCTAGGTATTTTATTCTTTTTGCTGCAATGGTAAATGGGAGTGTTTCCTTAATTTCTCTTTCAGATTTTTCATCATTAGTATATAGGAATGCAAGAGATTTCTGTGCATTAATTTTGTATCCTGCAACTTTACCAAATGCATTGATTAGCTCTAGTAGTTTTCTGGTGGCATCTTTAGGATTCTCTATGTATAGGATCACGTCATCTGCAAACAGTGACAATTTTACTTCTTCTTTTCCAATTTGTATTCCTTTTATTTCTTTTTCTTCTCTGATTGCCTTGGCTAGGACTTCCAAAACTATATTGAATAATAGTGGCAAGAGTGGACATCCTTGTCTTGTTCCTGATCTTAGAGGAAATGCTTTAAGTTTTTCACCATTCAGAAGGATATTTGCTGTGGGTTTGTCATATATGGCCTTCCTTATGTTGAAGTAGGTTCCCTCTATGCCCACTTTCTGGAGAGTTTTTATCATAAATCAGTGTTAAGTTTTTTCAAAAGCTTTTTCTGCATCTATTGAGATGATCATATGGTTTTTATTCTTCAGTTTGTTAATATGGTGTAGCACATTGATTGATTTGCATATACTGAAGAATCCTTGCATCCCTGGGATAAATCCCACTTGATCATGGTGTATGATCCTTTTAATGTGTTGTTGGATTCTCTTTGCGAGTATTTTGTTGAGGATTTTTGCATCTATATTCATCAGTGATATTGGTCTGTAATTTTCTTTTTTTGTAGTATCTTTGTCTGGTTTTGGTACCAGGCTGATGGTGGCCTCATAGAAGGAGTCTGGGAGTGTTCCTTCCTCTGCAATTTTTTGGAAGAGTTTGAGAAGGATGAGTGTTAGCTCTTCTCTGAATGTTTGATAGAATTCATCTCTGAAGCCATCTGGTTTTATACTTTTGTTTGTTGGAAGATTTTTAATCACAGTTTCAATTTCATTACTTGTGATTGGTCTGTTCATGTTTTCTATTTCTTCCTCGTTCAGTCTTGGAAGGTTATACCTTTCTAAGAATTTCTCCATTTTTTCCAGGTTGTCCATTTTATTGGCATAGAGTTGCTTATAGTAATCTCTTACGATGCTTTGTATTTCTGCTGTGTCTGTAACTTCTCCCTTTTCATTTCTAGTTTTATTGATTTGAGTCCTCTCCCTCTTTTTCTGATGAGTCTGGCTAAAGGTTTTTCAATTTTGTTTATGTTCTCAACCAGCTTTTAGTTTTACTGATCTTGGCTATTTTTTTCTTTGTTTTTATTTCATTTATTTCTGCTCTGATCTTTATGATTTTTTTCCTTCTGCTAACTTTAGGTTTTATTTGTTCTTTCTCTAGTTCCTTTTGGTGCAAGGTTAGATTTTTTTATTTGATATTTTTCTTGTTCCTTGAGGTAGGATTGTAATGCTATAAACTTCCCTCTTAGAACTTCTTTTGCTGCATCCCATAGGTTTTGGATCATCGTGTTTTCGTTGTCATTTATCTCCAGGTATTTTTGGATTCCCTTTTGATTTCTTCAGTGATCTCTTGGTTATTTAGTAATGTATTGTTTGGTCTCCATGTGTTTGTGTGTTTCACATATTTTTCCTTGTAATTGATTTCTAATCTCATAATGTTGTGGTCAGAAAAGATGCTTGATATGATTTCAGTTTTCTTAAATTTACTGAGGCTTGATTTGTGACCCAAGATGTGATCTATCCTGGAGAATGTTCCATGCGCACTTGAGAAGAAAGTGCAATCTGCTGTTTTTGGATGAAATGTCCTATAAATATCAATTAAATCTATCTGGTCTATTGTGTCATTTAAAGCTTGTGTTTCCTTATTAATTTTCTGTCTGGATGATCTGTCCATTGGTGTAAGTGAGGTGTTAAAGTCCCCCACTATTATTGTGTTACTGTCGATTTCCTCTTTTATAGCTGTTAGCAGTTGCCTTATGTGTTGAGGTGCTCCTATGTTGGTGCATATATATTTGTAACTGTTATATCTTCTTGGATTGATCCCTTGATTATTATGTAGTGTCCTTCTTTGTAACATTCTTTATTTTAAAGTCTATTTTATCTGATATGAGTATTGCTACTCCAGCTATCTTTTGATTTCCATTTGCATGGAATATCTTTTTCCATCCCCTCACTTTCAGTTTGTATGTGTCCCTAGGTCTGAAGTGGGCCTCTTTTAGACAGGGTATATATGGGTCTTGTGTTTCTATCCATTCAGTGAGCCTGTGTCTTTTGGTTGGAGCATTTTATCCATTCACATTTAAGGTAATTATTGATATGTATGTGCCTATTACCATTTTCTTAATTGTTTTGCGTTTGTTTTTGTAGGTCCTTTTCTTTTCTTGTGTTTCCCACTTAGAGAAGTTCCTTTAGCATTTGTTGTAGAGCTGGTTTGGCGGTGCTGAATTCTCTTAGCTTTTGCTTGTCTGTAAAGCTTATGATTTCTCCATCGAATGTGAATGAGATCCTTGCAGGGTAGAGTAATCTTCGTTGTAGTTTCTTCTCTTTCACCACTTTAAGTACATCGTGCCACTCCCTTCTGGCTTGTAGAGTTTCTGCTGAGAAATCAGCTGTTAACCTTATGGGAGTTCCCTTGTATGTTGTCATTTTTCCCCTGTTGCTTTTTTTTTTTTTTTTTTTTTTGCGGTACGCGGGCCTCTCACTGCTGTGGCCTCTCCCGTTGCAGAGAACAGGCTCTGGACGCGCATGCTCAGCGACCATGGCTTACGAGCCCAGCCGCTCCGCGGCATGTGGGATCTTCCCGCACCGGGGCACGAACCCGTGTCCCCTGCATCGGCAGGCGGACTCTCAACCACTGCGCCACCAGGGAAGCCCTCCCCTGTTGCTTTTAATAATTTTTCTTTGTCTTTAATTTTTGTCAGTTTGATTACTACATGGTTCAGCACGTTACTCCTTGGGATTATTCTGCCTGGGACTCTCTACACTTCCTTGACTTTGTTGGCTATTTGCTTTCCCATGTTAGGGAAGTTTTCAACTAGCATCTCTTCAAATATTTTCTCAGGTCCTTTCTCTCTCTCTTCTCCTTCTGGGACCCCTATAATGCAAACGTTGGTGCTTTTAATTTTGTCCCAGAGGTCTCTTAGGCTGTCTTCATTTCTTTTCATTCTTTATTCTTTATTCTGTTCTCCGGCAGTGAATTCCACCATTCTGTCTTCTAGGTCACTTATCCATTCCTCTGCCTCAGTTATTCTGCTATTGATTCCTTCTAGTATATTTTTCATTTCAGTTATTGTATTGTTCATCACTGTTTGTTTGTTCTTTAATTCTTCTAGGTCATTGTTAAACATTTCTTGCATATTTTCGAAATTTGCCTCCATTCTTTTTCTGAGGTCCTGGATCATCTTCACTATCATTATTCTGAGTTCTTTTTCTGGAAGGTTGCCTATCTCTACTTCATTTAGTTGTTTTCCTGGGGTTTTATCTTGTTTCTTCATCTGGTACATAGCCCTCTGCCTTTTCATCTTGTGTATCTTTCTGTGAATGTGGTTTTCATTCCACAGGCTGCAGGATGGTAGTTCTTGCTTGTACTGTCTTCCCTCTGGTGGATGAGGCTATCTAAGAGGCCTGTGCAAGCTTCCTGATGGGAAGGACTGGTGGTGGGTAGAGCTGGGTGTTGCTCTGGTGGGCAGAGCTCAGTAAAACTTTAATCTGCTTGTCTGCTGGTGGGTGGGGCTGAGTTCCCTCCCTGTTGGTTGTTTGGCCTGAGGCAACCCAACACTGCAGTCTACAGGCTCTTTGGTGGGGCTAATGTTGGGCTCTGGGAGATCTCACGCCAAGAAGTATTTCCCAGAACTTCTGCTGCCAGTGTCCTTGTCCCCGTGGTGAGCCATGGCCACCCCCGCCTCTGCCGGAGACCCTCCAACACTAGCTGGTAGGTCTGGTTCAGTCTCTTATGGGGTCACTGCTCCTTCCCCTGGGTCCTAATGTGCACACTGCTTTGTGTGTGCCCTCGAAGAGCAGAGTCTCTGCTTCCGCCAGTGCTGTTGAAGTCCTGCAGTCAAATCCCACTAGCCCTCAAAGTCTGATTCTCTGGGAATTCCTCCTTCTGTTGCCAGACCCCCAGGTTGGGAAGCCTGATGTGGGCCTCAGAACCTTCACTTCAGTGGGTGGACTTCTGTGGTGTAAGTGTTCTCCAGTTTGTGAGTCACCCACCCAGCAGTTATGGGATTCGATTTTATTGTGATTGCACCCCTCATACATCTCATTTTGGTTTCTCCTTTGCCTTTGGATGTGGGACATCTTTTTTGGTGAGTGCCGGTGTCTTCCTGTCGATGGTTGTACCTCAGTTAGTTGTGCCGGTACTCTTGCAGGAGGGAGTGAGCGCACGTCCTTCTACTCCACCACCTTGCACCAATCTCCTCTTCTGCCTCTATTTTAAATTAATTTATTTCACCACCACAACAAAGAGGCCCTTTTGTGTCTATATTACTAAATTTCTGTAAACGTGTGTTTTGGAGCTGTTATCTTCTGTCTGACCTATAATATTGCAGCATGTGGAGCAAGAGTTATTAACCTACTTTGTACTATGGACCCTTTGGCAGTGTGAGACAGGCTCCTACATCAGGAAAATATATTTTAAAACATAGAGTAGGATACATAGGATTACAAAGAAAGCCAACTACATTAAAATACTGCTATTAAAATATTAAAAACCACATTTGTAGTAATGTATGTATTTTTTAAATAAATATTTTAAATAGCAAGATCTTGTGACAGTTCTAATAACTTCTGTGGTTTTGAGGTAGAAAAGAATGCAAATAATATTTTAAGATACCTGCCAAAAGTTAATATAATATGAAAATAACTGCGATTTCTATTGGTGAAAAAGAAATAGATTTGTTACCTACATTCAAAATTGATGAAAATGCTAAATTTCAGTTAGAAGTTAATGAAAAGAATAATATAGCTTTTTTCCCATCCAAGTTCATGGACCCCTGATTTACATCCATAGACCCTTGAAGAAGAAAGAGAAATAGGAAGAGAAATTTATTTTGTTACAAATAAGATTCAAGAAAATCTTAACTCATCACTACATTGCTCTGTGTATGTGTGTGTGTGTTTTAGATTGAACTTTGATATTTAGTTCATACTCACAAAGTGGTTTGCACAGCCATAGGAAATACTCGGGCTGCTTTGCTTGATCTCTGTGAAACTGAGATTCTGGGAAAGACTTAGTACATATTAATATCCACTAAGATGTTTGGTTTTCTCAACTAATTTGTTACGCCATTTTTGTCAACTAACTAGTTACGTCACCCAGTTAAAAATTCAACATCAGCCGTTAAAAGAGATGACTGGAAACCCAGGAAATGATCTCTAAATGTATCTGATATTACTGGTTGAAACACACTTTTCAAATCTGCCAGTTTCTTACCTCTTTCCTTTTTTAATGCAAACAACTTCTGCACTAAATAAATATTTATTCATTAACTAGTACAACACCTAGTGCTGCCTGAGGATTTCATAGTCCAAATTCAAGTTTAAAGTCAAGGTGGCCTTGACTGAGGTAAAGAAAAATGTAATGACAGGGAGGAGCTAGTAGGCAAGAAACAAAATAAACAAAAATAAGTTCAAACCTTTTCCCAGTGGCCTTTATGAGCAATACTCAAAAGACACAGAAAATGCTGAAATTTGGAATAGATCATGTTTTCCAGACAAAACCTTAGTTCAAATTGTAATATGCTTACAAACAAGCTGATTAACTGAAGAAATATAATTTTGTTTTATGAGGTCCCTCTGAATTACGTGTTTTATTGAGAATATTATGAAGGATATCTCTGTAGGGTCAGGATTAGAAGCTGCAAGTGACATTAAGAGGTAAATAGGGGCTTCCCTGGTGGCTCAGTGGTTGAGAGTCCGCCAGCCGATGCAGGGGACAGGGGTTGGTGCCCTGGTCCGGGAAGATCCCACATGCCGCGGAGCAGCTAGGCCCGTGAGCCATGGCCGCTGAGCCTGCGCGTCCGGAGCCTGTGCTCCGCGGCGGGAGAGGCCATGGCAGTGAGAGGCCCGCGTACCGCAAAAAAAAAAAAAAAAAAAAAAGAGGTAAATAAAATTTTGCTTTGTTTTGCTTTTGTTGCCCTTCCTCCCTATGTGCATAAATACAAAATTAATCATAAAGTACTTTTGAGAATGTGACTTAACAAGAGCGTTGTGTAGGATTTCCTGGCTAAACATATCAACCTCTCCAATTTGTCCTTTGACCTTTATAATTTCATTCCTTTGGATCCTGAAGTATTTTTAAAAACATTACTATTTTCCAGATTTTTAAGTGTCTCTGGGAAGCATAAGTCTGGACACCTATTGTTAGTTATCATATAACTAGTAGAGGGTCAATTGATAGATAACTGACAGATTCTAGGATCCTGAGATAGCAAAGAAGTATCTGATAGGAAAGATACGGGGTGTGTATTCAGAATACTTGGACCAAATTCTTGGCTGCACTACTTTCTCTGAGCATTAGTTTACAAGTCTTTGAAAAGGTATTGATTATAAAGTCTGCCCTTCATATGTCTTAAGGATATTATATAAAACTGCACTGAAATTAATAAATGCTACTTGTTCTTTAGTGCTTTGTGTGGGTCATAGAGACAGGAAGGCAAATAAACGGTGAGTGAAAAACAATATTAATTTTTGATCATTTTGCCCAAGAAGGGTTGTCAGGGCCCATTTTCGGGCTCAAAAGTACAAGAGAAATTTAAAATACAGTTTCTATTGGAAGTTTACACCTGGAGTGTATCATCTTTAATTTATTCATCCATCTAACCAAACTTCAGCAAATATTACCAAGCACCGATCCCATGCCAGGTGTCTAAAGAGCAGAGACTCAGGAAAAAACTGTCATACACCTACCCCCCTAGTCTAGTTGTAGAAGTCCCAGAGTTATGGATTTTATTATCTTCATTCATCGACTTTTCCTCCATTCAACACTTTCAAACCACTGTTTCCCAAAACGTTCAGGCCCTGAATGAAGAGACCCTTCTCTGTCAAAAAACCTAAGGTTCCCTCAAGCCATGGAAGAGGTAATTTTTGTGAAAGAACCTAGAAGATTATCTGACCAATTGTAAATTCTTAACACATGCATGCAAGTATTTATCATTTATTTATTTGGTGGGAGTGGCATGGAAAGTAGCATGAGTATCTGATATCTGGAGGGATATATGGCAAAGTGGTAGTAGGTATCCAGATTGAGAAATCATTAAAAACAAGCAATTGATCATTTTTATTTCAATGTCTCTTAAGGTGCCTACACAAAGGTTACAATAAAATTATCAAAATTAAATTAATTTTAATTACAGGAAAAATATCCAGTCCATACCACACATTGATCTTAGATGACTCTTCAAAACCAAATGTGTGAACACAATGCATTACAATGTTACACAGTTTGAAGAACACTATTTTAGCATTTTCTTCTTTGTCTGTCCTTTCACTTCTCATTACCTTCACCTAGTCACAAAACTCCATTTGAAAAAGTGACACAAAATGTTAATAAAGCAACATAATCAGTGGAATGTTTTTCGTCTGCCTTTTGCATAATCAGAAATATTAGAAAGAGAACTATAGTAGGAATCGGGCAATTTCTGTGAGCTTGAGCAAGTCACTTAACCCCTCTAAATATCTGTAAAAATGACAGGACATTTAACTTGCTTACCTACCCCATGAGGTTGTTGTGAAAATCAAATAAAATTATTCACAGGAAGGCTCTTTTTTTTATCAAAAAGTGCCGTACAGGTGTTGGATATTATTTTATTGTTAGGTTGATTGGTATCATCTGTGCTCAGTCTGATATTTTGTTCAATGTGTATCTTCGTCATTGTACCCCTTTTAAAAGCTGCTCCATGGAATAGAAATAGATCTCCTTTTATTGATCGTTATATCTAACTGTCTAGTGGAAACGTAGTGCCATGTATGCTGGAGCTACCTCCGTCATGCTTAGGACAGAGTGGTGTAACCTTGTTATAAAGAGTGTCACTGTTCGCAGATTACCTGAGGATCCAGCCCTGTCTTCTGTCTGCAGGATGATTCATAGCGCCTGCTATAATGGGAGATTATAATGCTGCAATCAGAGAACAGAGCTCCCACTTGCATTACAGAACAGGCCATACATAATTCTGTTCACAGGATGTACCATCTTCCCTTAATGGTCTGAATAATGTAGTAGCAGAACAACAGAAGAAAGTAATTTGGGAAATAAAACTAACCTGTTAGTAAGTGATGCATAACACTGATAGTTCCCAAGCTATTCTTTGTTCTCATTACATTTTTATCTTTCTAGGAGAGAAATTAACAGCAGTAATATGTATTTTATGTATGCAAGCTATATAACACCCTATAAAGAGTTTTTTATGAAATATACTTTAATCCCTAACACCTCTTAATAAAGTGGGAAGAGCATGGTCTCATTTTAATCTTATAGAAAGGAAGATAAGTTTAAAAAATAGGTTAAAAACCTTGCTCAAGATTATATACCTCATTAGTAGTAATGGTGAATCAAACCCAGGCCTTTGATTCTGTGTTTCTGTTTTTATATTTCCCCAGCAGACATGCTCTAAAAGTTTATACAACACTGTGAACATTCTGGATGGTCATTAACTATACATCAGAGAGTTCTGATTTGAAATAGCCTTTCTCCACCAATGGTACAATCCTGAGCAAATTAAAAGCAAAGTAAACACAATATCACACAAAAATAAAAACATCACCATAATTATTTTTAAAAATATTCTGTCAAAGGTAAAATTCCTGATTTTCTAGTTGGATATATATCAGTTCATTGACTAAAGTATCAAAGTTGTTATCATCTGTTTCAGTTATTGTTTAATTACTCCTGTTCTGTAAGTGGTACAAAATGTACTCCTTTTATTTTAAGAGGGAGAGTTGCAGAAGATTAGCACTGAGCCCGAAGTACATTCTTCGTTTCCCCAGTGATAAAAAAGCCTCAGCCCTAAGGACAGTTCTGCCAGCTGAAGTAGCCAATTCAGCGAAAGGAGGAGGATTTTGCCTTCCAGTTTAGAGTCTTTATTATAGGTACTACTAAGGCAATCCCATTCATATTTATCTGTGAACTCTGTCCTTCCTTACATGAGAGGGCAAAGCAGAGGCACTGCTTTTATGACGTCAGCGAAGTCTTTGCTAATGGCTATGCCCCATGCTTATGTAATATAAAGCAGTGCCAATGCTAGGGACATGGCAGAGAGGGTTGCTTTAAAATTGTAAAAGAAGTTTCTGTGGAAAGGGTATTTTATGC
The DNA here is from genome assembly GCF_008692025.1 of Phocoena sinus. Lineage (NCBI taxonomy): Eukaryota > Metazoa > Chordata > Mammalia > Artiodactyla > Phocoenidae > Phocoena > Phocoena sinus. Next base: position 59,451,173 of record NC_045771.1, read on the forward strand.
ATCAAGATACATTGTCCTTACTTTCACATTATACTGCATTTACACAGCATAAGTAAGATGGAGATTTGGCAGTTATCTAGCTAATGTGATCAATGTTAATGGACAATCTGGTTAATTTGGCTTTTAAAAGTAGATTCTTAGCAACAAGAAGTGAAATGCCAAGAGAGCTCTTAAATGAATTTTCTTTAATTTTTAAGGTAAATTGCAGTTCCTGATTTTATTTTCCAATTACCACATGATGATTTCAATAGTATAGTTGCAATAATAACAGTTTATTCTTAAGGAGTCCCTTGCATTCAATTAGTTCAAAGTGGATTTGGTTATACTTAGGTTATCAGTTTCCATCCAGCCTCATGAAATGAATATGAGCTGCAAACATTGGTAACTCTGATACTTTTATTATCCTTATTCTTCTCTGAATTCTAGTTGTAGTAACTTCTGATTTCTTTGACAAATTTCGTTTACTCTGTGTGTGTGTATGTATGTGTATACACTGACAATTCTTCATACATTTAAAAGCATAAAATTTTTAATTCTTCTTACTCTCAGCTAGACTTATCTTCTTTCACTGTTGACTATATTGCTTATTTTTGTCAAAATGTTCACTCACTCATTTAAGTGAATATTTATTAGACACATGCTAATTTTATGCAAAGCCCTGAACTAGGTTTTTGTTTGACTCACATGAAATTGCCAACATACAACCACTTTTGACCCATAAAAACCTCAATCTCATATGGTTCAATCTGATATATAAGAGATTACATGAGTATTAGGGAAAAATGGCTAGCGTGAAGAGGGAAGTTTTTTTGGACATAGTGACATTTAGAATTTGGCTTGGCATTATTAGATTTCAAGAGAGGTACAGTAAGGGCTCTGTTCCAGAACATAACTGGGATGTACAAGAGTATAGAAGTAGAAAAGTATACAATGTGTCAGAGACTGGCAAGTTGTTGAGTTGGCCTGATGCCTGTGTAGAGTGAGATACAAGCCTGAAAAGAAAGCCTAGAGTAAGTTCATGTGGGGCTTACACAACAACTGGTTAAGGAGGCTGGGCTTTTTCTATTGAGAAATGTGAACTCATGGAAGGATTCTTATAAAGGGGATTAAATAATGGAGGCAATGCCCAGAATGGATCAGAGGTGGAAGATCACAGAGCGGGAGTCCAGGAGAAAGGTAGTAATGGCTCAGATGAGAGTCGACTAAGTTGGGAGATGTCAATCCTGTGAAAGAACTGTCAGGCACTGATTACACAGGATGGACAAAAATCACCTGTGATTTTACATATTGAGAATGATGCATGGGAAAATAGTGCTGCTGCACAGATGACCATGGCAGAAGGAGGACCTGGTTCCTGAGAAAAGATTCTGACTTCTTTTCAGAATAGAAAAGATAGAGGTGCAGGCAAATACATCCACATGGAAAGGTCTAACTCAGAGTGGAAGTCAGGAATGTAACATGGGAGAAGAAAATTTAACCTATACCAGTGGATGTCACCAAACCAAGGGAGGAAACATACAAATAGAAAAGAATGCCAAAGACGGAAACCTGGATGATAACAACTTTGCCGGGTGAAAGGAGAGCTAGAGGATACAGAAGACATGAGGGAGACTTCCATTTCTGGGGCTAAGGCAGATCAATTTGTTGGGACTAATACCTCACTGAACTAGTGGTCTATATCAAATATAAAGAACTCCCACAACTGAAAATTCTGGATCCAATAATAATCTTTTAAAATCTTAAAGACATTAAAATAATAAAGAATTTTAAAATAAAGAATAAAATAAAGAATTATGAGGCCTGTGAGGAAAATGGGGGCCCAGAGATTCAGTGCCATTACCTTCAGGGCCTTTGCCAGTTTCTGCAAACTTGAACTTTGATTTTTGACATCAAGTCCCAGGGCTTGCTCAATGGGGAGAATCAAATAGGATCCCTCCCCACATTAAGCTGAGATTCCAAAGGGCCAGATCATTGTAGAAACGGTGACAAGAGGTAAACTCATGTACCATGACCACCCAAAATAACACCAAGTGTCTGTATTGGTGGTACCTACCTGCCAGAGGGGAATAAAATCTTTCCCTTTGAAGTTATGTTTACAAAGTAGTCCTTGTGCCGATTTGCAGTCTGCATTCACATCATTTAAGTAGTTCAAAAAATATCAAGCTGTGAATTTAGTTTAATTTTGATCTAAATTGGTCTTAGGCTAGTAATGCCTCTGGGATCCTGACAGAAGTATAAATGAAAATGCTTTCTGAAAGAAGGTACCTTCATTCAAGACCTCAAAGATTCTCCACAAATAATGTTTCAAAGATAATATGCAGCCCACTGTCTAAAATCACAAAGCATATAAGAAAACAAGTTATTATCCATGAGAAAAAGTGAAAAAAATAGCAGAAACAGAGACTTAAAACAGCAAATGAGAATTATTAGGAAATAATTGACAATAATTATGTTGTAGAAGTTTAAATAAATAAAGGAAAAGTTGGCAAATACCTGCAGGGAATAGGAAACTAAAAAAATTAGCATAGCAGATTTTTAAAAGAATCAAATATAACTTTTAGAAATAGAAATTGCAATAACAATTATTAACGACTAAATGGACAAACTCTTAAAACTCAACTACAAACAACACAATTAAAAAGATCTGAATAGAAACTTCACCAAAGAAGATATACAAGTGCTAAATAAACATATGAAAAGATGCTCAACACCATATGTTATTAAGGAATTGCAAATTAAAACAACAATGAGATACTATATACCTATTAGAATGGACAAAATCCCAATCTAACAATACTAAATGCTGGCTGGCTAGGATGTGGAACAACAGGGACTCTCATATATTGCTGGTGGGAATGCAACATACTACAGCCACTTTGAAGACAGTTTGACAGTTTCTTACAAAGCTAAACATAGTCTTACCATACAGTCCAGCAACTGCACTCCTAGGTATTTCCCTAAATGGGTTGAAAACTTATGTCCACACAAAACCTGTATGCAAATGTTTATAGCAGCTTTATCTATAATTGCCAAAACTTGGAAGTGAACAAGATGTCCTTCAGTAGGTGAACAGATAAAATGTGTACTTCCATACAATGGAATATTATTCAAGGTTAAAAAGAAATGAGGTTTTATGTAGTGAAAAAACATGAAAGAATTTTAAATGCTTATTGCAAAGTGAAGGAAGTAAGTCTGAAATATGATATTTAGGAGAAAGCAAAGTTGTAGAGACAGTAAAAAAATCAGTGGTTGACAGGGGCTCAAGGGTGGGGAGTGAGGAGGAGGGATAAATAGGTGGAGCATAGGGGATATGGGGGCAGTGAAACTATTACTGTACTACTGTAATGGAAAATACATGACATTATGCACTTGTCAGAACTCATAGAACTGCAAGACATGAAGGGTGAGTCCTAACATGAACTATGGACATAATCACTCAAAGTTCATAGTTTACATTAGGGTCACTTTTGGTGTGAACCCTAATGTAAACTATGGATTTTGACAAATGTATAATGACATGTATTCGCCATTATAGAATCATACAGAGTAGTTTCACTGCCCTAAAATTCCTCTGTGCTATACCTATTCATTTCTCCCTCCCTGCTAACCCCTGGTAACCTCTGATCCTTTCACTGTCTCTATAGTTTTTTTTCTTTTCCAGAATGTCATATAGTCGGAATTATATAGTACAGAGCCTTTACAGATTGGCTTCTTTCACTTAGTAATATGCTTTTAAGTTTCTTCCATATCTTTTCACAGCATAAAACTCATTTCTTTTTGATGCTGAATAATATTCCATTGTCTGAATGTATCAGCATGTATTGATCCATTCACCTACTGAAGGACATCTTAGTTGCTTCCATGTCTTGGCAATTACAAATAAATCTGCTATAAACATTCATGTGCAGGTTTTTGTGTGGACGTAAGTTTTCAATTCATTTAGGTAAATATTAAGAAGCATGATTGCTGGATCGTATAGTAAGAGTATGTTTAGTTTTGTAAGAAACTGACAAATTGTCTTCCCAGTGTCTGTCAATTCCCACAAGCAATAAATGAGGTTTCTATTGCTCCACATCCTAGCCAGCATTTTGGGGTCTTTTTTTTGTGTTTTGGATTTTGGCCATTCTAATAGGTGTGCAGTAGTATCTCACTGTGATTTTAATTTGCAATTCTCTCATGACGTAGGCTGTGGAGCATCTTTTTATATATGTATTTGCTATCTGAATATCTTCTTTGGTGAAGTTTCTGTTCAGGTTGTTTGCCATTTTAAAATCAGGTTGTTTTCTAAGTGTTGAATTTTAAGTGTTCTTTATATATTTTGGATAAGTCAGATATGTGTTTTGCAAATATTTTCTCCCAGACTATGGATTGCCTTTTCATTTTCTTGACATTGTCTTTTGCAGAAAAGTGTCTTTTTCATTCATTTTAATGAAGTCCAACTTATCAATTCTCTCTGTCATGGATTGTACCTTTGGTGTTGTATCTAAAAGAACATCACCAAACCCAAGGTCATCTAGGTTCTCTCTTCTGTTATCTTCTGGGAGTTTCTAACATCCTTTTTATTGGAGTTTAATTGGCATAGGAAAGAGAGAACAGATTAGAGACAATTTGGGGGTGCAGGGGGAATGGCTAAGAGTTTTTCAAAAACGAAGGTGGGGGGCTTCCCTGGTGGCGCAGTGGTTGAGAGTCCGCCTGCCGATGCAGGGGACACGGGTTCGCGCCCCGGTCCGGGAAGATCCCACATGCCGCAGAGCAGCTGGGCCCGTGAGCCATGGCCGCTGGGCCTGCGCGTCCGGAGCCTGTGCTCCGTAACGGGAGAGGCCACAGCAGTGAGAGGCCAGCGTACCGCAAAAAAAAAAAAAAAAAAAAAAAAAAAAACGAAGGTGGGGAGAAAAGGTACTGGAGTAATAGAACCATTGACTATGCGCCCACTAAAAATTACATCTGTGCACGAATTAGGGGTGGAAAATGAGGAGCTAAATTGTAGAGACTGTTTTTCTCTTTTCCTATTGCTTAATGATAATGAAAGAGTTTTAACATCTGGTCAGGGATCCATTCACTTTCTTCGAGGGTGTTGAGAGAAACTCCAGGGGAAAGAAAAAGGCAGGTTAATCCAGTCTAATCTCTTTGTCAACTGGAACTCCAGATAAATACACTAATAATATTTGCTAAAGGGGAGGGTTCTTATCATAGAAAGCCTTAGCACAATGTCCTTGCTAAGGATTACTTAGTAAATAAACCTAGAATCTAGATCTAGGATGCATGGTTCCCTGAAGAATCTCACATAACATATAGAACTCTCTGGAGTATAAAATGAAGATATTTCATAACTTAAGCAGTCCTCATGCTGTATGAGGTAAACCTGCAAAACCTTATCTGAAACTTCATCTATTATTCTGGGTCAGAGAGAACACGTCTGATGTGGGGTAAAAGGACCCATGGAGCCACCTTTGATGTCCCAGCCTTCTGTCTGCTTTGTCCATGCCTCTTGATTGCCCATATCCTGCAGTTATTAGTAAAGTCTGTTACTGAATAAGCATTCTTCAAGTGAGTCTGATTTGACAACGTGATCTTGTGTATTAGCCCACTCATATCAATAAAATCAGTAAAAAATCAATAAAAAGAGTTAAAAAATTAAATGCATGGTGCCGTAGAATGCTTTATTCATTGAGCCATGTTAGTAGACTCAGGTGAAATGAAATAGGCAGCAAATTATTAGCCCTTAGAAATTATTTTGCAACATTCTAGGATCTATGAATATCTGTGTTAACTCTGTTATAAATCAATATATATGATATAACAACTTAAGAAAATACCCTAGAAAAAGATTGTAAGAACATATGCCAAAATATTATTAGTAGTTATCTATGGGTAGTGCCATATGCGGTAATACTTTTTAATTTATTTTCCCAAAATATTTTATAATTGCAGGCATATTTCCTGTTATAAATCATAAAAGGTAAACTTTAAAAACTATAATCAATCTTGTATGATGCAAATTTATTGCAGCTATGTTACGAAGATACCCAGCAAAAAGACTGAACAGAAATATAGCATATGTTACCTAAGATTTTCTTGAAATTGTTGGGATTTGAATGATTTGTTCATATTTTTCAGTGTTTCTAAAATTTCTATAATGAGGATGAATTATCTTTGTAATAAAAAAAGCTAATTTTTGATGGGAGTGTGCATTATGAAATAGATTTGAACAGAGCATTTCTCCCTTCGTTCTGCCCCTTTTCAACCCAGTTATACCTATAAAATAACAGTTAATGTTTAATAGGCATAGAAAATGTTCAAAGCTTATGGATTTCAGCATTAATAATGAATTACCTCAAAGCCACCCATTTCCTTTTGTTCCTATCAGATTCTCTAAAAATGCTGTTGATTCTATAATCCTATATATAGTTATTTAATCCTACATATACATATTTTATTTTGGCTATTTGCAATGATGAAGAAATTAGTCTCAGAATTTAAAAACATATCTTCTTCATCGCCATCTTAACAATTAGCTTTTTATATGTTTTCTTTAACCATTGTGATCAGTATTGAAGAAATGTGACATTTCTGGTTTCCATCTCTAAAAATATAAGGCAGAGTCTCCTCTCTTTCCTCTTCCATCATGCTTGTAGCACTACAGAAACTTTCTGAGAATAGTTAGTCCTCTGCTTATTTTTGTTTTCTTGCAAAGCAGTTTCAGAGAAATGGACCAGGAATGAACTAAAATGTTCAGTCTAGTGCCAGAGCAAAAAGCATAGACTCAAGCACATGGAATCATACAGCTTTGCCAAGTTCCATGGATACAGACTAACCTTAGCTTGTATCTGCTTAAAAAGACAATGGAGGGCTTCCCTTGTGGCGCAGTGGTTGAGAGTCCGCCTGCCGATGCAGGAGACATGGGTTCGTGTCCCGGTCTGGGGGGATCCCACATGCTGCGGAGCGGCTGGGCCGGTGAGCCATGGCCGCTGGGCCTGCGCGTCCGGAGCCTGTGCTCCGCAGCGGGAGAGGCCACCGCAGTTAGAGGCCTGCGAACCGCAACAACAAAAAAAAGACAATGGAAGTACATAAATCCATCACTAATCTTTCACTCATTTATTAATTCATTTATTCAATCAATAATCCCTAGCAACAAGTATGGGGGCAGGATTCAGGGGCTGTATGATGGTGAGCAAGACCAACACAGCCCCTGATATTACTGAATCTTACATTTTAGTGGGAGAGGGGGAAATTAGATGAAGGTAGTCAAAAGGTACAAACTTCCAGTTATAAGATAAGTAAGTACTAGGGATATAATGTACGACATGATAAACATAATTAGGACTGTTGTACGTTATGTGTGAAAGCTGTTAAGAGAGTAAACCCTAAGAGTTCTCATCATAAGGAAAAAATATTTTTCTGTTTCTTTAATGTTGTATCGCTATGAGATGATGGATGTTCATTAAACCTATTGTTGTCATCATTTCATGATGTATGTAAGACACATCATTATGTTGTACACCTTCAACTTATACAGTGATATGTGCCAATTATATCTCAATAAAACTACAAAAAAACAATGAAAAACTAATAATCACAAAATTAAGGATACATTTATAACCTGTGATGATGACTACAAAGGGTCTTATGGGAAAACAGTACAGGAGAACCTGATGTAAGCTGTAAAGTCCAGAAGGGCTTCTTTGGAAATGACATTTAACTAAGGCTGGAGGTATGAGTAGGAGCAGAGAGAATGTCTGAGTCAGAGGGAAGATGGGAGAAAGCCCTGAGAAAGGAAATGGTGTGGAGTGTTGGGAGGACCGTGGAAGGCCAGAGTAGTTGAACCAAGTAAGTAAAGGAGCCTGGAATGGAGGAGAGTCCAAGTGTCCAGGAACTCATAGATGTTGGCATTTTTATCCAAGATCAGTGAAGCTTCATTCAAGGATGTTGATCACGGGAATAACCCTCCTGGAGAAATAAATAAAAATGAATGCCATCTTCATGTCCAAGGTAGCCTTATGTCAGGGTTGGAAACACTAGGTTCCATCTCTTTGAGGACATAACTGTATGTGGTCTATACAAACATCAGACATAAAGTTTGAGTCTATGGAATCAAGTACTTTTTATAATATGGTGGTTAAGACTTCAGGTTGTGAAATCAGACTGTCCTGCATCTGCCACTTCCTAAATGCATGACTCTAGGTGAGCTTCTAAACGTATACAATGGGAATAATAATTTGTTGTGAGAACTAAGTGAATAATGCATATAAAAGGTGAACACGGTGTCTGGTACATTATAAGTGATCAAAAATAATAGCTATTATTTCCTGACTCACTGCCGTAGGAAAAGAATGAAATCATCACACAGTGGACCTTAATGCTTCTTACATAAGCTAATGCTGGATACGTTTTTAGGGAGCTAAATTGTACTCAGTGTTTTCAGAGTAATAAGCCAAATACATGAACTGTTCTGAAAACAGATGAAGCCTGACTATTTTGACTAAATATAGAGATAGAGTCTAGACTCTATCTGTTGATAGGGCTTAGGGAAACATAATGAGAATCATCATGCCATAATAGAATAATACGCAAGGCTAAAACAAATCAGAAATTTCACAACACTGATGAAAAACAACTAATTTTATTGATGTCAGAAATACATTATTAGCTGAATCTTCTTACGATCTTATGATGTTTCATGTTGTAACAGCTTCCTAATAGTGTAATCAATTATGTCTTTCTGTTTTGCTACTGAAGCCTTTTCTTTCCTCCACACATAGTTTAGTAAAATTATCAAGTGTCAGATAAAACTCTTTTTCTGTAGTTTTATAATATGCATTTGAAGCACTCATTCTTTGATGCTGTTGGGTATATAGATGAAAGGTCCTTAGAGGTACTCTTTATTCAAAGCCAGAGAACTATTTTCTATAGATTAGTTATTGACTATTTTGCCTGGTATCAAGCCCTGACTACAAATTTGCATAGTGTTAATGAAGTAATTCATGTTGCCAGGAAAGCACCAATATTACTGGATAATACACATGTAAATACATATACAACGCCAGTGTGTTATATGGAAAGGAGATAAGGACAAGCTATAAAATATTGGACTCTGTTCAGCCTCAGGACAGAGAACCAGATTAAATGTTAGAATTGTAGGGCTCCTGTTCGTCCCCAGTAGTGTGGGAAGAAGTGATTGGACTTAACCAATGCTAAGACTGTCTTCGTTTTATACTTCAGTTTTTAGAATCAGGGTGCAGTCCAGGGTCTGGAACACCAGACCAGACTGGAGCCAGTAAAACAAGTGAATCAGGTGAGTTGCATTAGGGCTAAGCTTGGAAACGTTAGTATAGGGAGCACAGTGCAGGTTTGCAGATATCACTGATCACTACCCGTCCGTGGTTAATTTATCACTAGTCTTTGGTAAAATGAGAAAGAGAAAGACAATATAATGAGTTTTTCATAGGATAAATTCTTTAGGGGGGTTTATTCTGAATTTGTGTCCTTCTGCTCTTACATAGCATAATGGTAGCAGAAGATGATTTTTAAAAAATTAATGGTCTTTACTTGGCAAAATAAAGAGTGGATAAGATTATATCAGTCTGCAAAATATTTAAACATTGATATTTGTTTATTTAACTTGTCAAATCTAAAACTCTAGGATCCACTGGTATTGAGAACATGTAACAGTAATGGTCAGGAAGATAGGAAGTCAAACAGGCCTGTTAAGCCAAAAATCTGGAATGCCCATAAAGTCAGATTGTTAAGATATGTACATTGGAAGCACTAAAGGTTGGAACCTGGAGGCTCTGGTGCAATTCAGGCCTACAGGCTTTGGCTGGGACAACAGGCAAAACACTTTATCAACAATACAGCACCATCTTATCAGAGCAGACTCTGGCTCTAGTGCTTGCGTAGGACTCTGGGGCTGCTGTGCCAGGAGCAAATCTATTGCAGAGAGAGATGTGGGTTACAAGGTGCGGGGAAACTAAAATGGGCCTAAGTGACCAGGGAACTCTGGACACTCAGGACAGTTGCTTTTTACCAACTAGTGTAGAAGTCTCTATACTTTAGCAACTGATATGGCCTTATAATTGACTGAATATCATCCCTAGGTGTTTAGAATGGAGCATTCTCCCTTAAAAACCAGCAGGGAGAAAGCCTGAGGGATTTCATAAGCTGGAACTACTATTTAGTATCAGCTCCTTTCCCAGACAGTTTTGTGAACCAGTCCTTAATGTTGAGCCTTACTTGTTTCCAAAGGAAGGTCTGGCTTGCATTTGAACTAACTCCTGTGCTGGAGGATACCGTAGAAGCCAGTTTGATTCCATGATATTAGCCCTGTTCTTATTAACCTAACCATGGATCTAAACTCCCAGACGGACTCTGCCTTTGTAAATCGTGAAGAAGGCCAGCTCAGTTTCCCCATTCTCCTTCCTCTCCAGGTACTAACCATGCTCGGTTTGACCTCATGGTTAATAACAAATAATTTTTTCAATGAATCTTGTTTTTCTTTATTTCTAGAGGAAAAAATGAAGGCACAGGAGAATATGATCTGTCCCAGAGCCATTGGGATATAGCAAGACAATAGACTCCAAGGCCCTCGATTCCCAATGTTTATACTGCCTCCCACCAAGATCATTTTTATATTTAACTCCTCACTTTTCCCAGAACTGTTCACCCTGTAGGAGCCCTCTTTGAAATAAACCACTATAATTGTTCAACTCATGTCCTGATAAAAATGCCCTTCTCTGCAGCAATAAGATAACGTTCTAGAAATTGTACCTATAATCTTTAAAAAGGGAGCCAATGATACTAAATTTACAATCAAATCTCAAATGGTCCTTCATTGTTCTGTGATTGCTGGGTTGGAAACATTCATGGTCTCTTCAAGGAATTATAATGTAGTTATAATATACTTTAATATCCTCAAATAAAAAGTTTAATATCAATGCATTATAATTAAAATGCATTATTAGAGAATCTCTATTTGCTTTTGCTATATCTAACATTTTTAATTGGCAACATGTTGCTATCTCTAATTGCTCTTTCTCAGAATTACTGTATGAGATGAATGAAAATTATGCTTGTGTACATTATCCTTTTTTAATAGGAAAGGAATGGAAATTCAGATGACTTGTTTAGATCACATAAATGAAAGGAAAAGGCTGGGTGTGAGGGACTTCTGCTTCTGGCAATAAGACAACACTAGAAGGCCTGAAAAATCCTAGACATGTTGGATAGTTGACTCAAAGAAAGAAATGAAGACCCTAGGTTCCAGAAATGTAGTGGAAACAGAAGACTAGAGCACTAAGCTGCTGCTGTGAGCTGATGCTGCAGCAGGGTGTGGGGTGAGTGAGGACCTTGCTCTTGGTAAACTAGAAGTCTGGCTTTAATATACACAAGAGGACAGTAGACAAAGGATTGGGCCTGTTTCAGGCTGAATGTTTATGTCCCCCTGAAATTCATATGTTGAAAGCTTATCCCCCAATATGATGGTATTTGGAGATGGGGTATTTGGAGATATTTATGGTTAGATGAGGTCAGGAGGGTAGGGCCTTAGTTTGATCAGATTAGTGTCCTTTTAAGGAGAGACATCAGAGAGCTAGCTCACTGCCTCTCTCTCTCTCTCTCTCTCTCTCTCTTCCTACTCTGCCATATGAGGACACAGCAAGAAGGTAGCCATCTGTAAGCCAGGAAGGGAGCTCTCACCAGAACCTCATCATGCTGACACCCTGATCTTGTACTTCCAATCTCCCCAAATCTGAGAAAGTAAATTTCTGCTGTTTAAGCCCCCCAGTCTATGGCAGCCTGAGTAGACTAATACAGGGATCAAATAAGAAAGAAAGTTGGAACTAGTTCCCACATAAAGCTGATATCCTGAAAAGACTGCATCATAAGTGAAAGGGTGGACTGAGAAACATATTTGTTCCCTAGCAGAGGGAGACAATAGATACATTCATATATGTTTCCACTTTGATTCTGGGTAGAGAAACCAAAACAGAAGCGTTACCTCTGATAATTTAATACCACAAACCTGTGCCTCAAATAGATTTAGGGTTTGAACTTAGCCTACGCAAGAAGGTTAAACTCTCACCTCAGGTTGAGGAATTAATATAAAACTGGCCCTAGGCCAAAAGTACCCCAAGTTCCTGCCCCAAACCAAACACTCTAAAGAAACACTCCCACAATACAGGTCATATGGAGTTCTCATAGGAAAAAATAGTCATGCTAAAGAAGAGAGCTCATGATAAAAAAATTACAGGCCACACAAGGAAAACATTCACTATGAGTGAGAGTGAGCAAAAACAGCAGAATTATCACCCCCAAACTTGAGATAATAGAATGATAATCTGAAGCAGAATATAAATTATGTTTAAAATAATTAAGACATGAAAGAATTGAAACTCTAAGGAACAAGAAAATATGAAAAAATAGTAGATACATTAGATAAAAGGATAAGAAAGAAAAACATAGATAATTTTATTTAAAACTGATGAGTGAACAGTAGATTAGATGTTTGAAGACTGGTGAACTGGCAGCTCTAACTAGGATCTCAAATAGAATGTAGCACTGTGAAATTATGAGATGGAAAAGGAAACAGATTCAGATTTAAGAAACATGGAAGGTAGAAATAGAAGGTCCCCATACACCTATTAGGAGTTCCAGAAGGACAGAATAGGAAAAAGGGGGAAGAAGCACCCTTGAAAGGCTGTGAGAATTTTCCAGAAATGAAGAAATACATGAATGCATAGAATCAAGAACCACATGATTTCCAAAAACAATAAATAAAAAAGAAATCTACACCTAAATACATCACAGTGCAGCTGTAGAACCTAAAATCTTAAAAGCAGCAACAAACAAGAGACACTTAACCAACAAAGGCACAAAAATTACACAAAAACAAAAATGTGTCAATAGCAAAAACACAGATCAGAAAACAGTGGAATAATACATTCAAAGTGTTAAGGGAAACTAACTATCAACCTATATCTGTATACTCAGCTAAATTGTTATTTGAGAATCTATTTCAAGCAAAGAACTAGAAAATGTTATCGCTTAAAGACCTTGCTAAAAAGAACTACTAAATGATATACTTTATAAAGAAATCAGTTGAATTCATACAGAAGGAGTGGGATAAAAGAAACAGTAATGAAAATTACATTCATAAACATGTGGATATATCTAAGCATCAGCAATGACAATAGTGACAAATTTAAGGATACAAAAACAAAGCAAAACAGAAATACTAGAAAACTATAGAATGCAAACCCCCCCTCCAAGTTTGAAGTTAAAGCATTCTAAGACCCTTTTAATTTTCAGAAGGGAGTAAATATTGACTGAGTTTAGATATTGCTATGTAAATAATTCATGTTAATAGTTTAAAGATATCACTAAAGGATGAGAAATAGAATGTATAACTTTTAAATCAGGGGCAGTGATAAAGAAAACTATCAATTAAGTAGACTCCTGAAAAGGATAAGAAGAAACAAAAAAATATGCTAAATAGAATGCATATGGTGGAAGAAATCAATCCATGTATATCCATAATCATAATAAATGTAAATAAATTAAATTCACTTGTTAAAAGAAAAAGTGGGTTTTTAAAAAATCAGCTCCACTGCTTATAAGAGATGCAGTTAAAATATGACATAAAAAAGCTGAAATTAGAAGGGAAAAGTCATTCTAGGAGAATGCTAACCAAAAGAAAGCTGGTATCACTGTAATATATCTGACAAAATAGTTTTTAAGTAAAATTTAAAATGTATATATTAGGGGAAAAAGCACACTATATAGTGATAAGGAACAAAAACACCAAGAAGATACAAAAATTCTAAACTTAAAAATAACCCTAAAATAATAAAAATAATTGACAAAATTACAACAAAAAATTGACAAATACATAATCATATTGTAAGACTTTAATGCAATTACTTCTGTAATTCATAAATCAAGCAAATAAAAAATTGTAAAGATTTAGAATGTGTTTCAAGAAATTTAACAAGTTCCATCTAATATACTTATATAGAATTCTATATCCAATAGTTAAAGAACACACATTCTTTTTTTTTTGGAATTTTGAATTTTATTTTATTTATACAGCAGGTTCTTATTAGTCATCAATTTTATACACATCAGTGTATACACGTCAATCCCAATCGCCCAATTCATCACACCCCCACCCCCATCCCCCACCGCTTCCCCCCTTGGTGTCCATACGTTTGTCCTCTACATCTGTGTCTCAGTTTCTGCCCTGCAAACCAGTTCATCTGTACCATTTTTCTAGGTTCCACATATATGCATTAATATATGATATTTGTTTTTCTCTTTCTGACTTACTTCACTCTGTATGACATTCTCTAGATTCATCCACGTCTCTACATATGACCCAATTTTGTTCCTTTTAATGGCTGAGCAATATTCCATTGTATATATGTACCACATCTTCTTTATCCATTCGTCTGTCAAAGGGCATTTAGGTTGCTTCCATGACCTGGCTATTGTAAGTAGTGCTGCAATGAACATTGGGGTGCATGTGTCTTTTTGAATTATGGTTTTCTCTGGGTACATGCCGAGTAGAAGAACACACATTCTTTTTAAACACTTATACATCATTTACAAAAATTGACCACATAATGGTTTCAAAACAAGTCTTAACAAACACCAGTGGATCTAGATTTCTACATCATGTAGATATTTTAAATCTCAGTGCAGTAAAATGAAAAACAAATAGCCAAAAGACAGTCATCCTTCTCTGTTTAGAAATTTTAAAACGTACTTCTAAATAATTTATGGGTCAATGAAGAGACTGTTATGTCAAAACTTGTGTGTTGGGGCTAACACAGTCTTTTAACTCATTAATTGCATATATTAAGGGAAAAAGACTGAAAATTAAGATCCGTCTGTATAATTTTAGAAGGTAGGGAAAAAAACACAAGTCAGCAGGCAACACAGGAAAGATGAGCTTTCCATTCTTTGTAAATGTGTGGTAGTGACTTACCCCTAATTGACAACTGAAGGCACTTGACCCATACCTACACTACTCAATGGTTAAACACTCAAGTTAAACTGCCTTCAAATTCTGGTTCTATCATTTATGAGCTATGTGGCTATGGGCACACTGACTTCCATTGGCCTCAGTTTTCTCATTTGTAAAATAGGAATCATAAAACATGTGAAGCTCTCATCATCCTGGTATTTATTATCCAAGATTTTATAGGAAAATAAAATGTGTCATAATATGAAAGTATTGACTAATGAGTTACCTCTTCAACTGACCTCCCACTCAAGCACTTTGGTCCTTCCCATCAATGTAAGTCAGACCCTCACTGAGTGTACAAAACATCTGCACTTTCAGATAATGGTAATAACCATTAGGAATCATAATGCAAATGACTGTAAAATCAAAATGCAAATGGTACAAATGATGCAAGATGTCATGATGTCAATAAAAGTGGAAAAATATTTGAATTACACACAAAGCCACAGACAAATAATTGGCAGAGTTAAAAACATGTTAACACTCCATGGGGGAAAATAAAAATTAACCAGAACAATAATATGATAGGTATTTCAAAGAAGAATAATTTTGATATCAAAGTTCTGAGGAAATTCATGAAAAACTGAAATAATTTTGCAAAATCAACCCTCTTTACGATCATGCTGAAAATATAAATATAAAGTGAAGAATATTGTATTACGCAATCATGTAGTTTTCTTGGAAAAATATGTCTTTCCCCCAAAAAACCCATTTGAATTATTCTTTCTTAGTTTTAAGAATTAGTGCAAACTTAGTTATAATATATATGTGTTGTTGACGAAGGATAGCTAAACGTTTGTCATAATGTTAATCATTTTTAAAGATAATATTCTAATCACTTCCCCCCTGTAATTTGCCATGAAATCATAAATTCCACTTCAACTGAGATCTTTTAACTGGTTTTTCCCAGCATCAATTATATTTTGATAAGAAGGACCTCATGAACCTACATAGGAGGTAATTGTGAACCTTAATTAAGATAATTTATGTAATTACAATGTGCCTGGCCTATAGTAAGCATTCAATAAATATTAGTAATTAACTATCCTGTGCTAAGTCATCAAAACTTTAAAGACCTCCATGCAGACTCTCAATGTACTTTTTCAACATTGTTGCCCAATATTGTCCTTCATAAACTTCAGATCTTGTCCAAACTAAACTCTTCTCCATCTTCCACACATCAACACAGTCCATCTCATATTCTTTCTTTGCCCCGAATATCTTTTCCCAAAATCTGCACATCTAGATTTTTCAAGGTTCAGCTTAAACACAACTTCTTGCAAAAGTTCTTTGCTAGCACTCCACTTGGAAACAATCTCTTCTTCCTTTGTATTATGTATTCTCATAGTAAAATGTATACCTCTGGGGTGGCACTTACCACATTTTCTCAAAAGGGGTTATTGATGTCTTGATTCCCTTACTCGACTGCAGTCTCTATTAAGAGCAGGTCCCATGTTTGAGTTATTTTATTCTCATAGCACCTTGAACTTTGATTGGCACATTATATCCATTCGTCTACCCATTCATCCACAGACATTTATGGAATGCCAAAAATAGTTTTTAATTACTGTGTATTCATTGAGTGAATGAATTTAAGATAGAGCAGTTTATTAAGTAAGCATAATAGGAAATTTTCTTTTGATACTTGCCTGCAAGATCTCTTCCCAATCTTTTCTACACTATGAGAACATACGGTATCCTGGATATGTATCGTTCCAGAGATGCACTTGAGGGAGTAGCATGTGTATTCATTACATCACATATAACCTTTTCAGGTTTACAATCAATCTTGCTTGGAAGCCTGGTGTCATTTAAAAAGTACAGCAGTGTGCTGGAAGGAGAGACGATCTGAGCTGAGTACAGTCTGTGAATCCAAATACCCTATTTAAAAGTCCAAATATGAAGAAAAGATGTACTAAACACAAAATTTTCCTTCCAAGTGATTGAAAAGGGACGGTACATTGACGCTTTGTTGGGTTTCGATGCATTGATTTTCTCACTACCTATTTTTCTCAGGTTTGTCAGGTACTTAAGAGTCTATTTCACGTTGCCGGTAGACTCCTTTTCCCATGTTTCTTAAAACTATTTATGATTAAATCACCCACATTGCTTCCAGGCTCTAATGATTCTCCTCCTGCTAAACCTGGTTTTTTTCTTTACTTTATTCTGTTTCTCACATCTTTATTTTCCATTACACTGCTTGTTTTCCCTATCCCCATCAATTTTTCTGTTTTTTCAGTCTCTGTACATTTTCATATTTGTTCATCTATTTGTTTATTCATTTAACATACAGTTACTGGGCACCTTCCAGCATCAAAGAGTGCTCTGGTCAGAGTCCGTGTCCCTATGCTTAGGGAGATTGCAGTCTAAAGTGGTGATGGGAGACTGGGGAATGTAATTTCACATGACATAACGAGGAAGCACAGGGTACCACTGTGCATTTAATTGTGTAGGCATCTCTACCAAAATGCTGAAGAAGTACATTAATTATGGAGTAAATTTGATAGCTAAGAACTCTTAGAAAAATTGGTATTAAACTGGGATTTTAAGTCAACGATTGGTGAAAAGAGGAATTCCAGGTATACCAAGTAGAATAGCAAAGGCAGCAGGGATGTCAATTGCAAACAGGCTTAGATGGACATTATTTCTCAGTGTTGTCTATGGACCAACTGCATCAGAATCATCTAGAATGCTTAAAACATATATGGACCTTGCCTTTAAATCTATTGACCTGGAGTCTCTGAAAGTAGGTAAAATCTGTCTGTAGCAAGCACCTTGGATTATGTATAGGCATGGCAAAGTTGGAAAGCATTATATAGCGTAAGGGAGCACTTATCTCTATACTACACAATTTAGCTGGGCACTTGACTGCCTAAAGACTATTTTCCCCAGCTTCTCTTGCAGTTCTGTGTGTCCATGACTTTAGGTTCTGAATGATGGATGCTAATGGAAGTGATATGTGTATCTTTGGAGAAATGTTCTAAAGAGACAGTATGCCTTTCTTATTTTTTTTTTTTAGATTTTTTTAACATCGTTATTGGAGTATAATTGCTTTACAATGGTGTGTTAGTTTCTTCCTTATAATAAAGTGAATCAGCTATACATATACATATATCCCCATATCCCCTCCCTCTTGTGTCTCCCTCCCACCCTCCCTATCCCACCCCTCTAGGTGGTCACAAAGCACTGAGCTGATCTCCCTGTGCCATGTGGCTGCTTCCCACTAGCTATCTATTTTACATTTGGTAGTGTATTATATGTCCATGCCACTCTCTCACTTCGTCCCAGCTTATCCTTCCCCCTCCCTGTGTCCTCAAGTCCATTCTCTACGTCTACGTCTTTATTCCTGTCCTGCCCTTCCTTCCTGCTGATAGAATGTGGATGAAATGGCTGAGACACTGGCAGCTGACATAGACCATGAGATAAATTTGGGAATGGAAACATACATGACATGAGAACAAGATAGAATGCTCTGGGGAATTGAAACAATGGAAGCCATTCTGGACTGAACTATCCCCAACTTCTTAGACTTGAATGAAAAATATACTTCTGTCTTATTTAAGCCAATGCTCTTGGGGGGTTTTAGCATCATAGTCCTAACTAATATTCTACTGCAATCTGCGAATCCTCCTTCCTTCCTAATGGTGTTCAAGTGATTATTTTTTGCTACTCCTCGAGGCATATAACACTGTTGACCACTCCTCTTCTTTCAAACACTCTCTCCTTTGGACTTAGGTGATACCATATCACCTGGGTTTTTATCCAAACTTTCCTCTGCCTCTATTTATTCCTTAAATCATAGCTCTCAACCATGGCTGTATATTGCAATCACCTGGGAAGTTTTGAAAGAATGTGGTGCCTAGGCCAGAGATTCTGATTTAATTGATGTGGCGTGGGGTCCTGGCATCACGATTCTTTATAAGCTTCCTAGTGACTCTAGCATGCAGCCATGGTTCACAGACACTGCCTTCAGTACTGCTGGGCCTAAGGCCATTGTAGACTCTAAATTCTTATTTTCTGCTTTGCACGTTCACCCAGACCAATCTCATCTGCTCCTAGTTTCAGTAAGCATCTACATACTGATGACTTTCAAACTGATATCTTCTAGACCTCTCTCTTGAACTTCAGACCCATATATGTTACAGCCAATTGGACAGCTCCAATAGATATGCCATTGACAACTCATGATTATTGTATGCAATTTTAATTATTTCTTTACCCTCCCCTAAATAATCTTGTTCCTCTTCCTGTGTTTACTATCTGTGTGAATAGTTATAAGAGTTAGAAATTTCAGCTTCCTCCCCTCTTCCCCTCATTCTCTTAGTGACCCTATATAATCAATTGTTAACACTTAATTTCTACATTTTAACGTCTCTCACCTTCATTCACTTCTCTCCATCTCCACTGCCATTTCCTGGTTAAAGCTACTATTATTTCTTGCCTATACTGGTTTCTCTACGGAGTCTTGCCCCCTTCCAATCCTTCTCTGCAAAGCAGCTGGAGTGAACATTTTAAAACACACACCCAATCATGACACCTCTTTGCTTAGAACCCTTTAGGGGTTCTAAGGGTTCCATCCCTTTGCTTTGGGATGGAAGCCAAATGTCTTTGCCCGGACCTTCAGATCCTTCATGATATACCCCTGCCTTACCTCTCTGAACTCACGGCTCATTATTCCTTTCCACCCTTATGCTACTCTATAGGTATAGGGGATTGTTGGTAGTTTCCTAAATTCTGTGCCCACCCCCCAGTTGTACTAAAACATCCTGCTTTCTTAGCTGATTGACCAAATAGTTCCTAAACTTCCCTGGATGCAAGGAACTGTGTCTTTATTGCCACTTGTTTATGTAGGCTTTTACACAATGTTTGGGTATAGTTGACTCTACAACAAATATTATTGCCTACCTTCTATGTTCTAAATGTCATGGAGCTTACATTGTGGTGGACTCAATTAATATTTATGGGATGAAAAAGATTATTATTTTATATATGGGCTCGGAGAAGTTTGATAATTTACCAAGCATCACAGAAAAAAAAAAAAATGTGACCAAGGCTATGTTTGAGCCAGGTTTGCTGGCTCCAGATCTCATGCTCTTCCCACACTAACATGTACAACTTCTAAACAAAGATGATTTGTGAAGAGACTATAATAAATATGCCATTTAAAGCAAACCCCTCTAGTACTTTAAAGTATTTTCTAGCTTGTCATGGATTTCCTGTTTTTTCTAATTAGTCTGTGACCACTAACTTGCTTATAAAACAGCATTCTGAGGTTGTGTTCATCTAAAAGCAAAACAGTTGGTCAATTAAACCAATTTGGTAAAAAAGAAATAAATTTCTTGGAGGGACACCAGTTTTCTTTTTAAATAGTTAATTTGGCATCAATGTGGGCATAGCCTTACACTCCAGGAATGTTTTCTCCTCTTTCCATTTGGACTTGGAATTTGAAAGTGTGGCTTTTCTTGTGCTTTGCTTCCTCAAGTTACACAAAAGATGAACAAGGTCACAAGGACAGGCAGCTATAGGAACTAGATAAGTAAAGCAAACAAGTGGAGATGGTTCTGTGTAATAAATACAACAGCATATACATGATGATAAATGTATGTTGTGGTGATTTTGAAAAGAAATGCAAGACAATGTGGATGGAGGGAAGAGATGAGTGCAGAAATGGTTGACCAAAAAGAAAGAAAGAAAGGAAGACCATATTCTGGGGAAGAGAACAGATGAAATAGAAAAATTTCAGTGGATTCTACTTATGCTCAGTTCAGGATAAAGAGAAAACCTTATCTTGGGGTGGCAAGGTGACTACAGCAACCATCTTGCACTGGAGCCTGGGACTGAGTATATTCACTCTATAAGGAATTTCCTGTACAGGTTGAGGAGAAGCAGAGGAAAGGGTAGAAAAATCCACTCCTAAGTGGAATGAGTCATGTATGAAGCTCATTCTCAAACTTCCATGCAAGCTGTTTGCCCCAGAGTCACACCATTGGTGGTGACCATCAATATCTGGGAGAACAGCAACCCCAGATCAAGAAGGCATCATTGTCCTTTAGCACAGGGGCTGAGGGGTAGACCGAACCTAGATGCTTCCCAGAGGTCTCCTTTACCTAGAGGCAAGGCCTCAGAAATCTGAAAGGTAAAATGAAATATCTACGTGGACTTATCAAAAAAATCATTTTTTCTTTTAGCCAAATGGGTTTGGTTTTCTGACACTTTCAATCGAAAAAGCTAGGGCTTTTTCAGTTGCCTCTAAAACTTATAAAAGATTGTTCAATCTTGCTCAAAACAAGAGAAACAAATTGAAATGGAAAGACATGCCATTTTTCAACTATAAGATTAAAAAATCCAGACATTCAATAGCATGCTATGTTGGACCTGCTGTGAGGAAGTAGGTACCCTTATACATTACTGATGAAGTATAACGTGTTTGCAATGTTTACAAAGGGCAATGTGGGACTACTTGTTAAAATTAAAAATGTGTGAACTTTTGCCCCAGCAAATCCACTTCTAGACATTTATTCTATTAATATATTTTCACATCTGAAAAACATCATATGATGAAGATATTCATTACAGTATTATTTGTAACAATAAGAGATATGAATCAACCTCTTGAGAAATATGAATCAGCCCATCAAGAGGTTAAATAAAGTATGGTACCTCCATACGGTGGAACACTGTAAAGATGTTTTTAAAAATTCTAGAATTTTTATTTTGACGTGTTATATTTCTAAGGTACGTTGTTTTGCCAATCAAAACATATATATGTTTTGCCATATATATTCATATATATGTAAATCTCTGGAAGGATATGCGTGAAGCTAATGAGTCATTACATATTTGAGAAGCAGGCATGGGAATTTAGCATATGGGGGACAAGGTTAGAAGGGAGAATTTTTTTTACTGAATATTCCTTTATTCTTTTTATTTGGGAGCCATATAAATATATTACTTATTCAAAACTTTGGTAACTTCCTTTTAAAGAAAATAATAGCATCCTAACTAATTCATCGGAACAAGGATGTGTGTAGAGATTCTGGCAGTGAACTGTTGATGATATATATTGTCCTATCTTCCACTTTCTTCTTCCACTTTCTAGAATTTCTGGTCTATTGCAGTTCTGAAAGATCAGGGCTGCAGTGCCCAAAAGAAATATTCCTTGATTAAGATGGCCCCTACAGGACAAACAGAGAATTTTTTGTTACTTTGTTCCCCCTTTAAAGGGAGAAGAGTTTAGAACTTATGCTTGGGGTTTCTCTTTGCTGTTGCTAGAAATAAAATTTTGATAATTACTGATGTAAGCACTGCAAACAAAGCCATTTTATAGAGAGCAGATGGAGATGGCAGTGTGCTGAAGAAGAAAATATACCTGGATTCTGATGCTCTCCTTGTCACTCATGCCAAAAGTCCCTAACCTCTTCAAGCCTTAGTTTCCTCGCTTGTAGATAATATTACCTCCTTTATAAATGTGTTGCTTTTTAAAGCTTGCACCTGCTACAGGTCAGTGATGTCCAACCCCTAAAACAATCTCAGGTCCCCCAAACTCACTCCAACAGGAACTGAGCTCAACAAAGACCACATCAAACAAAGAAAAGCTTTCTAGAATAAAGAACCAGAATGGCCAGATTATCTCATTAAGGCACTCTAAGACATAATTTGGGTAATATTCTAGTTATCACTATTGTGTTTCCCATTTTCTGCATTTACAATGGAGTTTTTAATCATAATTATATTGTCCTTTCTCTGTCAGTGAATAGTCTGGGTATTTCTTGAGGGTGATTGATATTACGATTTACTATAAATTGCTATAATATTTTATGTACAGTAAATATAATTATTCACTATAAATTACTATAATTCTTGGGAGGAGCCAAGCCTAGATCCGACCAAGAATGCATATGACCTAGATATCCTAGATGTGAAAATTAGGTTGCCTTCCTCTAGCAGGGGGATGAGTGATTTAGATTTTTCTGTAGATATGAGCATTTCTTAAGATGTGTATATGGGAAGAAGGATAAGCATGGACATGCTGCATACCCATTTCAGTACTCATTCATTTTCCTTTTTGTTGTACAACTCCAGTCTTCCTCAAGATAGGCATAACCCTAATCTCTGAACCTTAACCCTAAACTTCAATCCACATAGTGTGAGTAAAGTTGACTCTATCTCTGGCTCAAAAAGAAAAATTGACTCAGACCTGGACCATCAGAGCACTGTAATCTTTACACCCAAGAATATGAACATATAATCCAATTCAACTTAATAATAAGTGGATCTGGTCCAGAACTTTTTTTTTTTTTGCAGTACGCGGGCCTCCCACTGAATACACTGAAGACCCAGTGTATTTAGTAGAGAGTTTTTCACTTGCAAGGTTAGAAATCCCAGCTCACGGAAACTGAAGCAAAAGGAAGAAATTCGTTATTCACATAACTGGACATGGATGTTCTAGGATTTCGAGATCTCTCTCTCTCTCCCTCTCCCCCAGCCCTCCCCCGCCCTAGCTCCTCTCTGTCTTAGACAGGCTTCTTTCATGTGGTGACCCCTGGCAGTTTCATACTTATAACCTCACAGCTCCAAGTTTAGCAAAAAGTTCTGGACCAGGGCTTCGCTGGTGGCGCAGTGGTTGAGAGTCTGCCTGCCGATGCAGGGGACACGGGTTCGTGCCCCGGTCCAGGAGGATCCCACGTACCGTGGAGCGGCTGGGCCCGTGAGCCATGGCCGCTGGGCCTGCACGTCTGGAGCCTGTGCTCCGCAACGGGAGAGGCCACAACACTGAGAAGCCTGCGTACTGCAAAAAAAAAAAAAAGAATGAGGAATTTCTTTTTGGGCTAATACAAACTTATCTTCAACATATGTTAAGAAAAATATTTTAAGTGCAGACATTTGTGTAATATATATAAACAGGCAGGAGAAAGGAAGTGTCTTTTCATATTTGCTTGTATGTGTATGGATGTCTCAGGAAAGAGAAAAAATACTGAGAGGAGTAGTTATCCATGAGGAAGGGGCAGTGGAACATGAGATTTAGGAGACAAGATTGGGAGGGAGATTTTATCACTGTATACCTTTTATTTTACTGTATTAAAAAAAATTTGGAACTACACAAACTCTTCACAAATGTTTTCAATGCATATTTTTTAGAAAGGTACAATAACAACACAGCAGAGTTCCGGAATTCTAAATTATATGTGAGGTGCCAGCGTGAAATGTCAGTCGCATAAATTGAAAGAGCAGGTTTTCTTCCACCTTCTAGAATTTCAGCTTTAAAGAGACCTGTGCTACACAGCTGAAAAGAGATATCCCATGGTAATGGTGGCACCTACAGGACACATCCGGAACCTTTCATTTGTTTTTTTCTTTCTTTTTTTTTATTCTGAGAGTTCGTGGTGGAGCATGAATGGAGGTGGTGATTGATCTTCCCTTGGAGTTCCTGAACAAAAGCAGTTTGCTAATCACTGTATATTTACTGTCAGATACACATGGATACAAATACTGTCCCTATCATTTACTGTCTGCATAGCTTTAGGCAAAGGCACTTATATCTTTTAAAAGCCATAGTTTCTTCACTTGTAAAATGTGGATGATTGTGACCTTGTTATATTGTTGCTTACTAATATTTTAAGTGAATTGTGTCACCTAAGGTATATCAGTGCTGCCCTCCAAATGGCCTGTGGTTGCTCAATGCCTAAGACAACCCCAGGCCTCTGAACCTGCATCAACAGAAAGTTAGATGCTAAATAAATACAGCCCACAGAAGAGGCTATGGGAATGCAGTCCTCGAGCCTCCCTGGCCAGCAAAGGAAGGGAGACTGGAGAGAGGGAGATTGAGAGAGGGGAAGAGTGAGAGAAAGAGAGAGAAAGCAAGTGAGGGCACCATTTGAATCCTTGTGTCCAGGCATACTGGAAACTCTCAATTTATCCCTGATTTTTCAGTTGTAAAGACAATAAATCCCTTTCTCTAAAGCCAGATTGAGGAGTTTTTGTTTTTGTTTTGCTTGTAATTGAAAGACCCCTAATCATTTCTAATGCTGCATATTAAAAGTTGCTCAACCTCACTCATAATAAAACTATGAATTTAAAGTGAGATAGCATTTTCCACCAATTATATTGACAAAAATTAAATTAAAATTGATCACATACTATGTTGGCTGAACTGTGAGGAAATATTTTATTTTACTAGTGAGGATGTGTTTAATCATCCCTAAAGAAGGTAAAAATCTATTTGTTAAACTGCAAATACATGTATCTTTGACCCAGTAATAACACTATTGTGTACTTTGTCCCACAGATATATATCCTCGCCTGCAAAATGAGGCATGGACAAGGTTATTCACTGCAGCATTGTTTGGAAATTCAAACAATAAGAATCAAACTAAATGTTCCTCAAGGGAGAATCAGTTTCATCCACACAGTGGAGGACTCTCTCTTAAAAGGAATAAATTTCTTTAGGAATTGATAATGGAAATCTCTCCATAATATATAGCTATGTAGAAGAAAAGAAAAAAAAAGGAACAGAAGAATGTGAATACGTGGCATTAAAAAGGGAGGGGAAAGAAATCTATGTTCATAGTTGCATACATATTAAAATCTCTAGAAGAATAGACAAAAAAAGAATACAATCATAAATGCTATGTAGAGGAAATTGGTGGATAAGAGACAGGGATAGAGGGAGATTTTTTTCAAATAAGATTTTTATGTACATTAAAAATTTTGAAACCTATAAATGTATAAGCTATTCAAAAATGAACTAAATATAATTTCAGGAGAAGGGAACCCTAACATATGTTGGAGCTATAGAACTCTAAACTCGTGAGTGGGGGTCCTTAGACTGAATTGTATGTAGACTGGACTCCATCTTCTAGAATTTCTGATTCTTTCCAGCCTTAAGAGATCAGGCTGCAGGGCTGGAAAGAAATACCCTGTGGTTAGTAGCGGCACCTACAGGAAAAACAGAATATTTCAGTTTGTTTCTTTGTGCTTTCTGGGAGGAGGAGGGGATGGGTGGGAGAATATCAGAATAGTTTAACAGGGCACAGGGCAGGAATGGTGATTTTTCTCATCAGAGTTGCTAGTTATTGTGAGCATAATTTGTCATATAAGCATATTGAAAGCTTAGACTTAAGAGCTGGTTACAGATAGTGGGTTTGTCACTCACTCTTTGATCCTCCCCGGCTGTATGGCTGTTGGTAACAGCACTTAACATCTCTGAGCCATAGTATTTAGTCTTGTAAAACAAGAAATATGCTATATATATATCGCAGGTTAATGCCTCATGGTGTTTTTAAAATTTATTTTATTGAAGTACGGTTGATTTACAATATTGTGTTAATTTTTTCACAGCAAAGTGATTCCATTATACATATATATATTCTTTTTCATATTCTTTTCCATTATGGTTTATTACAGAATATTGTGTATCATTCCCTGTGCTATACAGTAGGACCTCGTTATTTATCCATTCTATATGTAATAGTTTGCATCTGCTAATCCCAAACTCCCAATCCATCCCTCCCCCCTCCCCCTTGGCAACCACAAGTCTGGTCTCTACATCTGTGACTCTGTTTCTGTTTTGTAGATAAGTTCATTTGTACCATTATTTTAGATTCCACATATAAGTGATATCATATGTTATTTGTCTTTCTCTTTCTGACTTACTTCACTTAGTATGAGAATCTCTAGGTCCATCCATGTTTCTACAAATAGCATTATTTCATTCTTTTTATGGCTGAGTAATATTCCATTGTATATATGTGCCACATCTTCTTTATGCATTCATCTGTCAATGGACATTTAGGTTGCTTCCATGTCTTGGCTATTGTAAACAGTGTTGCTATGAACATAGGAGTGCATGTATCTTTTTGAATTATAGTTTTTTCCCAATATATGCCCAGGAGCCTCACGGTGTTTTAGGAGACATATCTTGCTAGAGGAACTCAAAATCTGGCAAACAACAGCCTGTGATTATTTAATCTTTAAGGCAAACCTAAACACCCCAAGCCCATTCCAACAGGGAGAGACATGCTTATGAGATGTACCCCACAGAAGGGACTTCCTCCTCCATAGTCTCCAACTCATAGGGGCTGTGGAAATACAGGACAAAGGTGATGATTCCAGATAACAGGCCAGAGCAGTCAGGTTAGCTAAGGAGCTCACATTACCTCCAGGTCGGGGCCACCTTGCTCTTCCTGTCCTGTGCATCCTGGACCAGAGACCACTTTATGCTGTTTCCCGTTCTCCTCCTTACTAAATGGGCGTTTTGTTGTTATTACTCTGTTCTTTCTCTGTCCTTTCATGTGTGCCTTTTGGTTATACAGGAACCACAGGTTGCTGGGCCAGGAGGAGCCACATCAGGACCTGACCAAGAAGACTGCACATCACCCAGAAATCTTGAACTTGGAGCAATAACCACATGAGTTGCTGTGAGGTTTCCCTCTGGGAAGGGGGTGAGTGAAGTTTCACAGCATGCAATTATGGCTTCGTCACAATTACAGCATGGCTGTTTTTTAAGGGGTGTGTGTGTGTGTGTGTGAATAGAAGGGTATGTGGATGTTGAACTGTCAGAGGAGTGGATTACCACACAAATCCGCAGTGTTCACCAGCCAGTGCCTATCGATTCTTCTCCACCTAACACCACTTTGACCTTTCACTGGACAGCCAGAATCCCCACCTCTCACTCAATCCATCTAGTTTGGGAGGATTTGGGCTCTGTCACATGACTCAGGCCTGGCCAGTCAGAGCACTGCATCCCTTGTCCAATGCAGGTCTGTGAACATGGGGCAATCAGAGCCTGTTTGAGGAGAGGGTCAAGACAGAAGGAAACTGAAGCAGGAGAGGAAGAGGGAAAGGAAGCAAGTGAGTGAGCAAGACAGAAAGAGAAAAAAAGAGAGAGTGAGAGAGAGAAATCACAGGCCTCAGTAACATTTATGCCTTTGGATTAAGGCCCACTGGAAATTCTACATCTACCTCCAGACTTTTTAGTCATGAGAAAACAAACATCTTCTTGCCGAGGCCATGGAAGTTGGGCTTCCTATCACTTGCCATCAAAAGGATTCTAACTCATTTAAATTGCTCTTAAACCAAAAGAGGCTCAAACTCACTTATAATAAAAGAAACAAAAAGTAAAACTGAGATACCATTTTTTTCACTCTAAGATTGATTGGCAAAAATCCAAAACACACTGTGTTGGCCAAGCTGTGGGGAAATAGACAATTTCATACATGGCTGGCAGGTACATAAACTGGTATGAGCCCTGTGGAGGGCAATTTGGAAATGTCAATAAGCATTGCAAATGCATATATCCTCAAATACTTTCAGATATATTCACACACATGCAAAATGAACTATATGCAAAGCTACTTATTTTAGCATTATTTTTACTGGCAAAAGAATTGACTTACATACTCATCGCTAGAGACCTGAGTGGATAAATTTAGGTGCATCCATACAGTGAGAATACTCTGAAGCTATAAAAGAGAGAGAGAGAGAAAAAAATTTTTGTGTGTTGATATAAAAGATTTCCAAGATATAGTATTAATGGAATAATCAAGATGGAGAAAAAATGTTATAGTGTGCTATCATGCAAAATAAAACAAGGTAGTTTTTTAAAAATATGTTTTCTTGTATATGAATAAGACATACTCTGGAAGTACAAAATAAACTAATAACTGGTAACTTTTGGCATGGACTTGATGAAACGGAAGTTTTTTCCACTATATTCTTTTTACACTTTTATTTGTTTTTGAGCCATTATAAATATATTACCTGTTCAAAAATTAAATGAATTAAAAATTGAAAAAGTCCTAACTAGAACCCAGGAGCTACATACAAAACAATAAAAACAGGTTATGGATGCTGGCACTGAACTGCATAAATTGGATGCAACTTCTTGAATCCTTCTAGAATGTCTGAGTCTATTGCAGCTCTGAGAATTGTGCTGCAAAGCTGGAAACAGATGTTCTATGATGAGGGTGGCATCTACAGGACAAACTGAGAATTTTTCCATTTTTCTTCTGTTTTTCATTATTTTCTTCTGACTGACAGAAATTTAGTAGTGCATGGAGGAAGGGCAGTGAGAATTAATTTCCCACTAGAGTTTCTAGATATGAAGGTTTTGCTAATAATGATAGAGATATTGCAAACAAAACTATTTTAATATAAGGTACACAGGGAAGCAGTATGAAATAGAGGGATAAAGGTAGACTCTTCTGGCTACAAATATTGGCTTTGTCACTCCCCAGCTGTATGGCTTTGGGCAAAGCCACTTCACATTTCTGAGCAATAGAATTTACACTTATGAAATAAGAATAATACTTACCTTATGGGGTTATTGCCTCATAAGGTTTTAAGAGAGATTCACAGCCAGAAAAACCTTAAACCCAACAAAGAGTAGCCTGCCATTGTTCAGTCTCCAAGGTCATTCCAGGCCCTCGAACCTAATCCTTCAGGAAATGAGATGCTAAACAAATGCAACCCATAGAAGGGGCATCCTTGCCTAAGGTCACCACCTCAAATGGGGCCAAGGAAAATAAGGAGAAAAGAGAACCTTCCGGAGTGGCCACATTATGACTAACGAGCTCACTTCACTCTAGGGTCAGGGGTCTGAGAAAGTGTTCCAGGTCAGAGACCACTATGGGCAGTTTCCCACTTTCCTCTTTTTCAAATGGAAGGTTTTATTTCGATTGTCATTATCTCTCCCTATAAGTGTATAATGGTGAGTTATGGTTTTCATTTAATCACAGTTTGCTGGACTACAAAAAGCCATATTAGGACCCGACCGAGAAGAATACTCATAACCTAGAGATTCTGGATTAGAGCAATAACTAGTTTATTTATGAGTTTGAGGTTGTTTATCTCATCTCCTTCTGGGATGAAGATGAGAACAGTTTTTACTGTGATTAGTATAGCTGCATTATTTTGTTTTTGTTTTTTTTCTGCGGTACACGGGCCTCTCACTGTTGTGGCCTCTCCCATTGCGGAGCACAGGCTCCGGACGCGCAGGCTCAGCGGCCATGGCTCACGGGCCCAGCCGCTCCACAGTATGTGGGATCTTCCCAGACCGGGGCAAGAACCCCTGTCCCCTGAATCAGCAGGTGGACTCTCAACCACTGCTCCACCAGGGAAGCCCAGCTGCATTATTTTGATATGGGTGTCTTTAGAGATACATGCATGGATAGAAGGGTGTATGGTCCTGTGACTCAGGCCTGGGCAAATGGAGCAGGACATCCCTCTGTCCACAGTGATAGCTCAAGGACAGGTACATAATACAACTGAATTCAGTGAAAGTCAGACCTAGGGCTTTGTGCTGAGTTTGGAGCTTGAGGATGAAAGCCTGGTGCTGCCTGGGGCCACTACGAGAGGAGAGACTGTCTGAGAATAGAGCCAAGCAAAGGGAAAATGCAGAGAGAGAGAGACAGAGACAAAGAGACTGAGAGAGAAAGATGCAGAGAGACAGAGACAAAGAGACTGAGAGAGAAAGATACAGAGGGACAGAGACAGAGAGGGGTAGGTCAGGTTTGATGACATCCTTTGAGTCTTTGGATCAAGGCATGTCTGTAGATATACTCACTGACTTTTATGTGAATCATTTCTTCTCTGTTGCTTAAACCAGATTAAGCTGAGTTTTCTACCACTCGAAATTGAATGAGTTTTTATTAACTTATATGAAAAGATGATATATTCATTCATTAAGAAAAGAAATACGTAATACAACTACACAGAGACAACACTTTTCGCCTACTGTATTGTCAAAAATCCAAACTTTTGATAGCACATGGTTGGACAAGCTGTGTGATAAAAGTCATTCACATGTAGGACTAGAGGGAATGTAAATTACTACAATCCCTAAGTGGTGGGGAGATTAGAAAATCTATAAAAATTATAAATGCCTCTGCCCTTTGACCTCGTAAGTCCACTTCTATGAATTTATTGTAAACATACACTTGTACCAGAGAAAGACCAATGTTCTGGTTATTCTTTGTTTGCTTCTGCACCTCATCTCCATTTTCACTCTTTTTTTTTTCAATAGAGGTTGACCTCTATTGAATGCTTCACACAGGTTCTTCTACCCTCTGACTTCTTTCTAGGTTGGATTAATGTATGGGTGGACCATCCACAAGAGATTGGAAAGGAAAGAAGAGAGAGGTCAAGGTATGCATTCCACTGACTCCTGTTTTGACAAGAGTGATTCTGGAAGAGCTTTTGTTCCTCTGTCACCACAGCTAATATCAAATGGCCTCTTCCATGGCTATGGCCATCACCAGAGTCTGATGACATCAGTTCTTCCTCATTGTCCCTGCAGGCCAAATGCTGATAACACATTTCTGCTGCAGCTAATCTCTGGGTATTCACCATCTCTTTTCAGTTCCCTTAACTCTACTCATCTGTGATGGTTAATGTGCTTCAACTTGACTGGGCCACAGAATGGCTAGATATTTGGTTAATCACTACACTGGCTGTTTTTGTGAAGGTGTTTTGGAATGAAATTAGTGTTTAATCAGTAGACTGAGTGAAGCAGATTCCCTCTATAATGTGGGTGAGCCTTATCCAACCAGCTGAAGGCCTGAATGGAATAAAAGGCTGACCCGGTACCCCAGGTAAGAGAGAATTCTCCTGCCAAAGGTCTTTGAACTAGAAGATCATCTCTTCCTCATTTTACAGCAGCTCCTGACCTTCAGACTCAAACTGGGATATTGGGTCTACAGATTTTGGATTTGCCAGGCTTCATAATCATGTGAGCCAATTCCTTGTAATAAATCTCTCTCATATATATATATATATATATATATATATATATATATATATATATTTCTCTTTCTCTGGAGAACCCTAACTAATACATCATCCCTCTCAAAATATCTCCGTCATTAAATCCTCTTCAGTTAAACCCCTCAAGTATGCTATTTCTTTCCTGTGGGGACCTTGACTAATACAGTAATTGGTATCAAAAATGGTTCAAGGATAATTAAAGAAAACTGAAGATACTATTTAGCTCTTTTAGACTAGCAAAGATGAAAAATACTAAATGGCTGTCAGTGATTATCAGCAGAGGTTTGGATTATGAGGGAACTTTCACATTTCTAAGCTATTCATGTTTGTATTTTTTAATGCTTGAATTTTTTTTCTTTTCTTTTTTTAACATCTTTATTGGAGTATAATTGCTTTACACTATTGCGTTAGTTGCTGCTGTATAACAAAGTGAATCAGCTATACGTATACATTTATCCCCATATCCCCTCCCTCTTGCGTCTCCCTCCCACCCTTCCTATCCCACCCTTCTAGGTGGTCACAAAGCACCGAGCAGATCTCCCTGTGCTATGCGGCTGCTTCCCACTAGCTATTTTACATTTGGTAGTGTATATATGTCCATGCCATTCTCTCACTTTGTCCCAGCTTACCCTTCCCTCTCCCCATGTCCTCAAGTCCATTCTCTACATCTGTGTCTTTATTCCTGTCCTGCCCCTAGGTTCTTCAGAACCTGTTTTTTTTTTTTTAGATTCCATATATATGTGTTAGCATATGGTATTTGCTTTTCTCTTTCGTACTTACTTCACTCTGTATGACAGACTAGAGGTCCACCAACCTTACTACAAATAACTCAATTTCATTTCTTTCTATGGCTGAGTAATATTCCATTGTATATATGTGCCACATCTTCTTTATCCATTCATCTGTCAATGGACACTTAGGTTGCTTCCATGTCCTGGCTATTGTAAATAGTGCTGCAATGAATAATGCTTGAATTTAAAAAAACAAGAAGGATATATTGTGCAACACAGGGAATATAGCTAATATTTTATAATAACTATAAATGGGGTATAACCTTTAAAAATTGTGAATCACTTTTGTACACCTGTAACTTATATAATACTGTACATCAACTATAGTTCAATAAAAAAAAAGAATACATTTTACGGGCTTCCCTGGTGGCGCAGTGGTTGAGAGTCCGCCTGCCGATGCAGCGGACACGGTTCGTGCCCCAGTCTCGGAAGATCCCACGTGCCACGGAGCGGTTAGTCCCGTGAGCCATGGCTGCTGAGCCTGCGCGTCAGTAGCCCGTGCTCCACAACGGGGAGAGGCCACAACAGTGAGAGGCCCGCACCGCAAAAAAACAAACAAACAAAAAAAGAATACATTTTAAAAAAATGGCTCGAGGAAACAAACCCTCAAAATGGGATTCCGAGATTCCATTGCCCATATCTTTGATAAGCTCACAGATATCCTCTCCCAGGGGAAAGTAGGATAATAGTAATCCCTGATATGTAGCAATATCATGATTACTCAAGACAGCACTGTTGTAGGATGCAGTACAAGTGGATGGCAAGGCAAGATCAAATTGCTCTGGCAATGATGGTGATTATAGTTTGTGGCCTGGCTGCTCCTGACTGCCTTGGAGAGCTTACAAAAAGGAGGAAAAATCTAAGCTTAAAGACTTTTTTTTAATATATAAATTTATTTATTTATTTGGCTGAGTTGGGTTTTTGTTGGTCCACGTGGGCTTTCCATAGCTGTGGCGAGCGGGGGACTACTCTTTGTTGCAGTGCATGGACTTCTCATTGCCCTGGCTTCTCTTGTGGAACACAGGCTCTAGGCACGCGGGCTTCAGTAGTTGTGGCATGCAGGCTCAGTAGTTGTGGCTCGTGGGCTCTAGAGCTCAGGCTCAGTAGTTGTGGCGCACAGGCTTAGTTGCTCCGCAGCATGTGGGATCTTCCCGGACCAGGGCTCGAACCCGTGTCCCCTGCATTGGCAGGTGGCTTCTTAACCACTGTGCCACCAGGGAAGTCCCAAGCCTAAAGACTTGAACCTTCAAGTCGAAGAACAAGAAGAAAATCAAAAAGCCTCAATGCTGGCCTTAAAAAGATTATTTTCGGGCTTCCCTGGTGGCGCGGTGGTTGGGAGTCCGCCTGCCGATGCAGGGGGCGTGGGTTTGTGCCCCGATCTGGGGGGATCCCGCATGCCGCAGAGTGGCTGGGCCCGTGGGCCATGGCCGCTGGGCCTGTGCGTCCGGAGCCTGTGCTCCACAGCGGGAGAGGCCGCAACAGTGAGAGGCCCACGTACAGCAAAAAAAAAAAAAAAAAAAAAAAAAAAAGATTATTTTCTACAGGGCACACATGACCAAAAATTAGGTCCAAAAACTAACCGTATGTGTAACAGAGAAATAGCACTATTTAAATGTTCAGCCTCTTCAAGTTATCCCAAGGCAGTAGTTAATGAGGGTGGGTGGGATTCTGAGACCTAGAATAGGAATATTTGGAAAACTAGACATGAGGCTGAAAATTTGGAACACTGAAATCTCCTTGAATCTTCCTTGTCTGAGTAAGCAACCCAGTTCTTTCCCAAGGAAGCTTGGCTTTCCTTTCATAAATTTCCTTTGTTGACTTAACTTGGGACAGTCACCTCACAAGGGGAGCCAGCTCTTCCCCCACCCAGCCTCACCATCCCTTATTTACTTCCAGATCCATAGTGAAAGTTAAATGCCAGCACAGCCCAAAGAGAGAAGAGTAAGGTCTTCTGCAGGAGGAGATAAAGTATACTTGCCCATTTGTATTAGCAGGAATCTAGGAAACAAACACAGGTATTGCTTCTGAGTGTGTTAGATGAAACATAAGGTTTCAGGCCAAATGTTTTGATATGAATCCTCACAAAGGATTTGTGGTTTAGTGTGTTGGCTCAAGCACCTGAGTGTGGTTCTCTGAAGCCTTGGCAATGCGCCTACCATGAGGCTGTGATGCTGGAATTTTTGAGCAAGATGTACAGGGCAGACTTCAAAGGTTAAGTTGATGAGAATGTTGAAGTGGATCTATTGTATTTATACATAGGTAGAAGAGCCACCTCCCATCCTCAATCATAAGCAGCAAGAGAACTAGAAGACATTTATTTACTGAAGCATTAAAGAATGCCTTGATGAAGGGAGCATCAGCATCTTAGAAAGCAACACTGATTTATTTTTTTAATTGAATTATAGTTGCTGTATAATATTATATGTTACAGGTGTACAATACAGTGATCACAATTTTTAAAGGTATACTCCATTTATAGTTATTATAAAATATTGGCGATATTCTCCATGTTGTACAGTATATCCTTGTAGCTTATTTTATAGCTAATAGTTTGTACCTCTTAATCCCCTGTATTGCCCCTCCTCCTTCCTTCTCCCCACTAGTAACTACTAGTTTGTTCTCTATATCTGTGAGTCTGCTTCCTTTGTTATATTCACTATATATTCACTGTTGTATTTTCATATTCCACATATGATGTCATACAATATTTGTTTTTCTCAGTCTGACTTATTTCACTTAGCATAATGCCCTCCAAGTCCATCCATGTTGCTGCAAATGGCAAATTTTCATTTTTTTTATACTGAGTATTATTCCTTTGTGATATGTACATATACCACATCTTCTTTATCCATTCACCTGTTGATGTACACTTAGGTTGCTTCCATATCTTGACAATTGTAAATAATGCTGCCATGAACATTGGGGTGCATGTATCTTTTTTATTTTTTTATTTTTTTTATTTTGAGGTACGCGGGCCTCTCACTGTTGTGGCCTCTCCCGTTGTGGAGCACAGGCTCCAGACGCACAGGCTCAGCGGCCATGGCTCACGGGCCTAGCCGCTCCGCGGCATGTGGGATCTTCCCAGACTGGGGCACGAACCCGTGTCCCCTGCATCGGCAGGTGGGCTCTCAACCACTGCGCCACCAGGGAAGCCCCGTATGCATCTTTTTTGAATTAGTATTTTTGGTGGTTTTTTTGGATATATACCCAGTAAGGAAAGTGCTGGGTCATATGGTAGTTCTATTTTTAGTTTTTTGAGAAACATCCATACTGTTTTCCACAGTGGCATTCCCACCAACAGTGTACAGGGTTCCCTTTTCTCCACATCCTCACCAACATTTGTTATTTGTGTTCTTTTTCATGATAACCATTCTGACAGGTGAAAGGTGATATCTCATTGTGGTTTTGATTTGCATTTCCCTGATGATTAGCAATGTTGAGCATCCTTTCATGTGCCTGTTGGCCATCTACATTTCCTCTTTGGAAAAATGTCTATTTAATTCTTCTGCCCATTTTTTAATCAGGTTGTTTATTTTTTTGATGTTGAGTTGTATGAGCTTTTTATATATGTTGGGTATTAACCTCTTATTGGTCATATCATTTGCAAATATTTTCTTTCATTCAGTAGGTTGTCTTTTTGTTTTCTCATTGGTTTCCTCTGCTGTGCAAAAGCAAAAAGCACTATTTAAAAAGCTAGATTTAGTAGGCATGTTATAATGATGAGATATGCATCTATAGAATTGGTGCTGATTTCATTGGGAATAAGAAGATTCTGGGATGGTAGATGCCAAGTGGCTCTGCTTGGCCATCAGAGATTAAATGGGAGTGGTTGCTTTAATAAGTCACAGGGTCTGGGTGGTAATCAGAATATTTTGACTCATAGATCCATTAAATATCATGGCTAATTGGAGCTGGTAAACAGGAAGTAGCAAGCACTATAAGTACCTTAGAAGATACCTGATGCCATACAGTAAAACATAGAGTAGGAGGTAAACCCCGTGAAAGCACAGAAGCCTGCTCTACGGATGAAGTTTCCAGCATTAACTGGTCTGGACATCTGTGTGAGATACAAGTTGTTACACTTGGCAACATCACTGCAAATGAATAGGGACAATATATAGTGAGCTTTGGGCTTCCCTGGTGGCACAGTGGTTGAGAGTCTGCCTGCCAATGCAGGGGACATGGGTGCATGCCCCGGTCTGGAAAGATCCCACATGTCGCGGAACGGCTGGGCCCGTGAGCCATGGCCGCTGAGCCTGCGCGTCCGGAGCCTGTGCTCCGCAACGGGAGAGGCCACAACAGTGAGAGGCCCACGTACCAGACACACACACACACACACACACACAAATATATATATATATATATATATATAGTGAGCTTCTTTGGAATTTAATGCCAAGATATTCCATGTTTGGCTGCATTGGTCCAGACCCCTTTTTTGGGAAACCCATAAGACAATCAGTTTTATTGGGGCCTAGAGCAAGAGATGGTCAAGGCCAAGGCCAGTGGCATACTGGTCAGTGTTTAATAACCAGCTCTCCAGAAAAACAAAAAAGCCTGATTTGTAGCATTTGCTACCTTTTATGGTGTAAGTACTCCCATCACGGCTAATTCTGAGCTACCAAAGTGACATCAACTAACTCACAATATTCCTGAAAATTTACATGTTCGTTCTCACCAGCCAGTATGAGCTAGATCCAGCACACCGTACATCAAGGCTAAGGTGTAACTGCCTTGCTCTTGGGACTTACCATCCAGCAGACCCACTAGTACATGACAGTGACAGATAGGGATGCTATATGAATGGTCTTCAAGACCTAACATCACAGGGCAGATCTGGAGGGTTTTGAATGAAAGCCTCTTTGGTCACAATCTATTATCCATTTAAAAAACACTCCTGGCTTGCTACTGGTCCCTGGTTGAAACTGAATTTCTGACCAAAGGACACCAAGACGCTATGTTATCCAATCCCCTGACTCATAACCATTCTCTACTCTTCTATACCCTACTCTGAGCCCAAGCACTTAAGCTTTAAGTGCATCACCAAGGCTTCCTTGCCCTCTGGCTTCCACTTGGAGTTGACCAATGCAAGGACACTGGAAGTCAGGAGGAGAGGGAGGTGAGGGGCTTATCCTTGCCTTCCCCTACTCCTTCCCTGCATAGCTGTGATTTTGGAAATGCCTATGTTCCTCTATGGTCACAGCTCCTGGCAAGGAGCCACCTTCCCCAGCTCCAGCTCTTGCCAGCCTCAAGTAACACAGTTTTCTTCTCTTTCACGTCAAGCTTAGGGATGGTAAAACAACCTCCTGTGGATTTTAGCTTATATCTGATCTTCACCATCCCTTATAGATTCCCTTAATCTTTCCCGTCCCTCTGTAAATCATTGCTTCATTACACTCTCAGTAGTTAATTTTGAACATATCCTCTGTTTCCTGCCGGACTCTGGTTGATGCAAGGACTAACAAAGAATTATTCATTATGGCTCTATTTGCAACAGGCAGTAAGGGAAGTACACAGAGGACAGGTTTGGTCACAGAGTGCCTGCATTTGGGTCCTGATTCCATCACTCACAGTTTTGTGACCGAAGGCAAGTACTTATCCATTCTGTCTCAGATTATTCATCTGTATAATGGAAATAACAACTGAACTTAATGGATTGTGGTGAGGATTACGTGAGCTGATATAAATAAAGAACATAGAAAAATGTTATAAGTGCAAGATGAGTGATAGTGTGGCAAGAAGAATTTCTAAAAGATAGAGAGATTATCTGAGTGGACCTGATCCAATCATATGACTCCTTAAAAGGAGAACGATTTCTCCTGCTGATAGCAGAAAGGGAAGTCAAAGGGATTCCAAGAGTGAGAAGGACTTGATGCCATGCCCCTGCTGGTTGGAATATGAGGGGCCATGTGAAAGGAATTGTGCTACATGTGGGATCGGAGAGTGGCTCCTGGCTGACAGCCGGGGAAGAAACCAGAACCTTAGTCCCACAACCCCTAGAAACTGAATTCTTCCAACAACCCAAGTAAGACTGGAAGCGGAGCCTCCAGGTAAAAGCCCCACTGGGCCAACAATTTAACTTTGTTCTTGTTGGTCCTTGAGCAGAGAACCCCGTCAAATTCACCTGGACTTCTGAGCTACAGAACTGTGGATAATAAATGGAGTTAAGTCACTAAATTTATGGTAACTTGTTATGGCAGCCTCAAAAAGCAAATACAGATTGCTATTTTTATTATTGTTAATAAAAGATAATTAACAATAAAACTGGAATCAACCTAAATGCCCATCAATAAATAATTGTACATTTGTACAGTGTTTAAATTGTACATTTGTACAGTTGTTTAAAAAGTGTAAAGAAGCTCTTTATGCACTGCTATAGAAAGTTCCTGTTTATGTGGGAAAAAAACCCGAAGTACAGAATAGTCTATATAATAGTCTGTATAATATGCTACCCTTTGTGTAATAAAAAGAAGCAAGATTATAAATTTATGTGTGTGTATGCGTGTGTGTGTGTGTGTGTGTGTGTGTTAAAACTCTCTGGAATGATACAGGAGGCTAATAACTGTGGTTACCTGCTTTGAGGGGTCATGAATAAGAACTGGACAGATGGGGGTGGCAGTGGGAGGGAGATTATTATGTACCTTTTTATACTTTCTGATCTTGGTATCATGTAAAATATTCTCTCTTCAAAAAATTAGAAAAGTCTTTTAAAACAAGGAAAAATGCATATTAGAGCTACAGAACTCTAAACACATGGGTGGGCTTACCAATATGAACTATCAGCCACGTAAATTGGCTTCTTCTATCTTCTAGAATTCCTGGTCTATCGCAGCCCTGAGAAATAAGAGCTGACGAGCAAGAAAGAGATTCTATGGTTATGGTGGCACCTACAGGACAAACTGAGAATTTTGGTTTGTCAATTTCAGTTTTTCTCTGAGAAAGCTTGGAAGGAATGAATGTTGAGTCCCCAGTGGAAGAGCTAAGCAGAAAAGTTTTAATAAGGACTGATGAAATTATCCCAAAGACATATTTACACAGGTCACACCAGGTGGGAAGTGCAGAGTAGTGAGATAAATACAGATTGCAGAGCCTCATGCACTTGGCTTATTATTTTCTCTGTGTCACCTTAGGTAAATGAACTGCAGCCTCTCTGAGCATTAGTTTCTTCACATATTTAGTTTCTTCATATGCACAAACCTGGCCCTTTTGCACAGTTAGAGTAATATTAGAAAGAATACATGTAATGTGCTGGATATGGGGCCCGGCATAGTTCTCATAGCCAGTAGCCAGTGTATTCTTGTACTTCATGTATCCTTCACTATCATTGCACTCACGAGGCTCACCTCCCTATAAGACTCACCCTGTTTCAACGCACTCCCCACTTTGATGCATATTCAGCTTTTCTCAACTTTCCATAAGCAAGCACATCACACCAAGCACAATTTAGCTTTCTTGAATCTCTTAATATCAAACCTGCATAGCCTCATCTCCCCACTTCTCACTGCACTCATGATTTGGGGTCATTTTTTTAAACTCTTGGTGTATCTGTTTCATTTTTCTGGAAAAATACTACGAATTATGTTTAAACATTTTTTAACCTAACTGACACTAACGTGTATTTATCCACATAATAAAATGACATTTTCTCCTTCGGGACCATAATTAAACTTGAGCCTGACCTTTCCTCACCTTCAGGGTATAAAGGTTCTTCGGAATCTCTGTTGGCCTTATGTCTATATGCACAGCACCACATTTTTAGAGTGATATGCTCTCATATGTGTGTAAGGCTGAAGCAAAATAGAATCTGAGATCAAGAGCTGAGAGAAATTCATTAGTAATTTTATACTATGAATATATTTTAAAGGTTTTGTAATTCAGTAAGTAGAAATATTTACTAGGGTAACAAACTAGGCAGGAATGATTATTTAAAGAAAATAAATATAGAGTTATGTTTAAGCCTAAAATAGAAGGAGGGTAATTCCCTGCTCCCATGATGTTTAGACCAACTAGAGAAGAGAAAACTAGACAGTAAAGGATGTGATGATTATGGTTGAAGTAGTGCAGGATCCAGAAAGAATTAAGAAAAAACAAGGGTAGAAAGAATCATGTTTCCAAGCAGATGGTGCTGCATATCATAAATATTGTGATGAAGCTAATGACCCAAGGGGTTCTGGGCTGGTCAAATGATGCTCTAAAGGGGCATTTCAACAATCCAGATGACAGGAATTACAGAGAGTGA
Source organism: Phocoena sinus (assembly GCF_008692025.1). NCBI lineage: Eukaryota > Metazoa > Chordata > Mammalia > Artiodactyla > Phocoenidae > Phocoena > Phocoena sinus. The sequence continues at coordinate 59,491,983 of NC_045771.1, forward strand.
CTAGTCATGATTACTGAAAAATCTATGCTGTAGTGGACATAAAATAGGCTCAACCACAGAGAAATGAAAACATAATACAGCAAATATAGTAGTAATATATTGATATTAATGATAAAAATTGCTAAAGAATTCAGGCATCAAATTAGAGAATCATAAACCACATGGCAATATATGGATATATGGATATCGTGTTCCTTGATATTACTGAAGTTAAAAACAAAGTGAGGGTTGACATTCAGGCACCATAAAAGTCACTACACAGAGACAGTCATTAGTGAAATCGATATTTACAGGATGGAAAATTAGGTGACCCCAAACAACAGTTTAAGAGCTAAACTGCAGAAAGATTATAGAAAAGCAAAACAATACTGATGAAACTAGGATAGCCTGGGCATAAAAAGTACATGTGAAATAAATTGTTGTTCAGACAAGCAGAGATGAAATGAAGATCAGAACATTTATAAGGCAGGATCTCCCCAGGAAATAATTACAATTATGGGAGCAACTAAAAGTACAGGTGGGGTGTAATGATATCCCAGTTGAGATAGGCACAGTTAGGACACAGACTACTGAAAGATGTGGAGATTATTGCGTACCAGAGTAGACTTAGAGAAATAGAAGGAAAAAAGCATATAAGAAATCTATTAGAAAAGACAAGACAAGAAAAGATAAAAAACAAGAAAAGAAAAGAATAGAAAGACACCCCTACACACACCCACTGCAGACTTTATTACAGACGTGAAAAGCATTATATCTATCTTATGGACAGGCAACCCCTGAGACAGAATAACAGACCACATAAGGACAAATGGCTGTCATGCAGCCCCAAAACAAAGAGCCTCTGCCATTCCAACAACCAGAGAGAAGGAATGAAGTATCACAATCAAAGAGACCAGGGAAAAGCTTAGAACAAGGATAAAGAGCAAACCTAGAGCTCCAAACTAGAGAATTGGCATTGTTTTATCTTCCCATATTAGAAAATGTTTTTCAGGCTTCCCTGGTGGCGCAGTGGTTGAGAGTCCGCTTGCCGATGCAGGGGACACGGGTTCGTGCTCTGGTTCGGGAAGATCCCACATGCCGCCGAGCGGCTGGGCCCGTTAGCCATGGCCGCTGAGCCTGCGCGTCCGTAGCCTGTGCTGCGCAACGGGAGAGGCCACAACAGTGAGAGGCCCGCGTACCGCAAAAAAAACAAAGAAAAAAAAAAAAGTTTTTCTATTTAATCTGTTAAAATGTAATTGAACTAAAAACGTTAGGATTACTAGATATGTGACCACAGGTATCAATAGTTTCAGGAAAAATGGCCAAGTATACATAAAGGAAAAAGATAAGATTTAAAATGTTTGGAAGAACCACATCAATAGGAGTTTTGGTAAAATGAGATCTAACACCAGCTAGTTGCCTTACTGGAATTCATGAAGTATCCCTTAATACCAAACTCTGAATGCATCATTGGAACAGACAGAATTAAGAAATTACAAGATATTGGAGAAAACAAAATCAATTTAGCAGTATATATAGTTCTATTGGAGAGGCAAAATTGGTACTAATGACATTACTCACATTGAGTTGTGAAATGTCACATTTTTATTCCCTTGAATAAAGTTTATTCTTGTAAGTTTTGTAGAATTTATTCAGTGCTTTTATTGTGGGAAATTTTTCTAGAAATTTGCCCATTTCATCTAGGTTTTCAAATGCATTGGCATAAAATTTTGTTGTTGAGGTGGCAGTAGTCATGGCATCTCAGTGGTTCCTTTTTGATAAGTTTTTGAAAAAATTATAAACTCACAAGAAGTTGCGAAAATAGTACAAAAAGGTCCTGTATACCCGTCACCCAACTTCCCCCAATAGTAACACTGTACAATGTGAAAACTAGGAAACTGATATTGGCACAATACTACTGACTAGATACAGAACTTAACTTGGACTGCATCACTCTTTACATGCACTGATCTTTTTCTGTGTGGGTATAGTTCTATGAAGTGTTTTTGTTTTTGTTTTTTTTAACATCTTTTTTGGAGTATAATTTCTTTACAATGTTATACAGCAGTTCCGTGAAATTTTATCACTTGTATAGACTCAGGTAGCTGCTATCACAGTCAACATATGGAACTGTTCCATCACAAAAAGACCCTCCATTGTTCTACACTTTTATAATCATACCCCCTCCCTAACCTCTGACAGTCACTGATCTGTTCTCCATCTCTATAATTTTGTCATTTCAAAATTGTATAAATGGGATCATATGGTATGTAACCCTTGGATATTGGCTTTTCTTCACTCAGCATGGTTCATGATATTGAACATCTCTTCATATGCTTATGTGCACCCATATTCCCTATTTGGTTACGTGTCTGTTTCAAACTGGATTTGGTGGGTTTTGTTTTGTTTTTCTAGCTGCATTGTTTGTGTTTTTACTGGTAAACTCATAGAGTTCTTTATATCTTTTGGATCCAAGACCTTTGTCAGATATGTGATTTGCAAATATGTTTTCCCAATCGGTGGCTTATCTTTCTAACCTCTTAACAGGGTTTTTCACATAGCAAAAGTTTTTAATTTTGGTGAAATCCACTTTATCAATTTTTCTTTTATGGATTGTGCTTTTGATATTATATCTAAGAACTCTTTGCTTGCCTTAGGTCACAAAGATTTTTTTTCTGAAAGTTTCCCTCTAAAAATATTATAGTTTTACTTTTTACACGTAGACTCATGTTCCATTTTGAGTTAATTTTTGCCTAAGGTGACAGGTTTGCATCAAAGTTCATTTTTCTTTCTATGAGGGTTCAATTGTTCCAGCACAATGTGTTAAAAATGCTGTCCTTCTTTCATTGCATTGGTTTTGCACCTTCGTCAAAAATCTGTTGGCCATACTTGTGTAGGTATATTTCTATGTTCTCTATTCTGGTCTACGATCTATGTGTTTATACTTCTAAAAACTTGTCTTGATTACTGCAGCCATACAGTAAGTCTTAAATCAAGGTGTTCTGATTTCTCTAACTTTATTCTTCTTTTTCAAAAATATTTTAGCCAACTCCAGTTTATTTGCCATTCCATATGAATTTTTTGTTAAGATTGGACTATGTCTACAAAAAGATTGTAAGAATTTTTATGTGAATTGCACCAAATCAATAGATAAATTTAGGAATAACTGACATTTTTACTACATTGAGGCTTCCAATTTATGAACATAGTGTTTCTCTTCATTTTATTGGTGCTCCTCTTATATTATCAACATTATGTACTTTGTAGCATATAGTCTTGTAACTCTTTTGTTAGACTTGTGCCTCGTATTTCATTTTTTGAGAGATTTTGATTGGTTTTGTTTTTTTAATTTTGGTCTCCAATTTATTCATTACTAATATATAGAAGTATGATTGAGTTTTGGGTGTTGACCTTATATCCATTGAACCTGCTAAACTAACTTATTAGTTATAGGGTGTTTTTTAATGTAGACTAGGTCTCTAAAGACTATACCTGTGTGACAAATTCAGCCCATTGTCTGTTTTTGTAAATAAACTTTCATAAAAGCATGCTAATTTGTTTATGTTTTGCCTATGGTTGCTTTCATGCTACAATAGCAAAGTTGAAAAGTTGTGACAGAGACCATTATGCCTGTTTACAGCTGAAAATATTTACTATCTAGTCCCTTTCAGAAAAAGGTTGCTGACAAGGTTATGATGTGATATAGACAATCATGTAATATGCAAATAGAGACAATTTTATTTCCTCTTTTATTACCTGTATGCCTTTAATATCCTTTTCTTGCCTAGCTACACTGCTTAGGACTTACAGCAATATGTTGAATAAGAGCAGTAAGAGTGAGCATTTTTTCCTCATTCTCAATTTTAGAGGGAAAGCATTTGGTTTTTCACTGTTAACTATGATGTTAGCTGTAGGGTTTTGTAGATGCTCTTCATGAGGTTGAAGAAATGCCTCTTTATTCCTAGTTTTCTGAGAATTTTGTTGTGAATCGGTGTTGAAAAGTTTTTCAATGCTTTTCTGTACCAGTTTATATAATTGTGTGGGTTTTCTCCTTTACCTATTAATATATTGAATTACCTTCACTTTCAAGTATTGAACTAACCTTTTTTTTTCTGGAATGAATCTTACTTAGTTGTAATACACAATTTTTATACACATAAGCTATAAATAGCTTATATACATATCTTATGTACGTAAGATACAAAATTCTTATATATTACTAGATATAATTTGCTAAATTTTTTTACGTTTTTTGTGTTTGTAGTTTTCATGTTTTGTACTGTCTGTCTAATTTTGGTATGAAGGTAATACTAGCTTCATAAAATGAGTTGGGAGATGATTTCTCTTTTTTTATTTTCTAGAAAAGATTGTATAGAATTGGTGTTAATTCTTGTTTAAATGTTTGGGAGCAGTGTCCACAGACAGCATCTTGGCCTGCAGATTTTTTTTCTGGAGTTTTTAATTACCAAATTAATTTATTTGATAATTATGGGGCTCTTCAAATAGTCTGTTTCATCTTTGGTGAGTTTTTGTAGCTTGTGGTTTTCCAGGAATTGATTCCCTTCATTAAATGGTTGAATTTATGTTTGTACAGCCAATGGTAGGGTTTCCTTAATATCCTTTTAATATCTGCAAGGTTTGTAGTGATATTCCATTTTTCATGCCTGATATTGGTAATTTGTGTCTTCTCTCTCCTTTTTCTCTGTCAGTCCTGTTAGACCTTTATCAATTCCATTGATATTTTTAAGCAACAAGATTTTTATTTGATTGATTTTTCTCTACTGTTTTTCTGTTTTCAATCCATTGATATCCATTGTCTTAATTATTTTCTTTCTTCTGCTTGCTTTAAGTTAATTTTGCTCTTCTGTTCTAGCTTCCTGAAGTGGAAGCTAAAATTATTGATTTGAGACTTTGTTTTCTTTTTTAATATTAGCATTTAGTGCTAACAGTTTCCTTCTCAGCACTCTTTAGCTGCATTCCACACATTCATTTGGATATTTTTATTTTTATTTAGTTCAATGTAATTTTTTATTTCCCTTTAGAGTTCTTCTTTAACTCAAGGATGATTCTGAAGCATGTGGTTATATTTACAAGGGTTTGAAGATATTTCTCTTTTCCTTCTAATAGATTTCTAGTTTGATTTCATTATAGCCACAGAACATATTTTGTGTGATTCCAGTACTTTTTAAGTTTGTTGGGACTTGTTTTAAGACCAAGGGTCTGGTCTTGGTGAATATTCCATGTGCAATTGAAAAGAATTTGTATTCTGCTGTTGTTGGGTGGAGTATTCTATAAATATCAATTAGATCCCATTGATTGATGGCATTTTTCAGTTCTCCTATATCCTTGCTGATTTTCACTCTACTAGTTATACCAGTTACTGAGAGGAGTGTTGAAGTCTCCACTTGTAAGTTTATCTATTTCTCTTTTATAGTTCTGTCAGTTTTTGCTTCGTGTATTTCGCAACTTGGTTGTTTGGTGAAAACACATTGAGAATTGTGATGTCTTTTTGGTGGATTGACCCTCCTTATTGTGTAATGTACCACTTCTTTCTTCTTTGCTCAGAAGTCTACCTTATCTAAAAAGTCTACTTTATCTAATATTAATATAGCCACTCCCATTTTTATTAGTATTTGAATGGTATACTTTTTCTATCATTTTACTTTTAACCTAACTATATCATTATATTTAAAATGAATTTCCTGTTAATAGCATATAGCTTAGTAAGTTATAGTTTTTATCCAATTTCTTACTGTGTTATTTAAGTAGATATTTACATATGAGACAACAGTATAATTTTTCTTTCAACTGTTTAATAATAATTTTAAAGACTCATAAGAAGAATGATATTCTGTTATATTTACCCATTTCATTGTTCTTGCTTTATTACTGATGTTCCAGGTTTTTTCTATTACTATTTTCTTTCTGTTGTAACAACTTCTTTCAGCAATTCTTTTAGATCAGGTCTGCTGACAACAAATTCTTTTATTTTTTTCCATCTGAGAATGTCTTTATTTCATCTTTATTTCTTGAAAGGTATTTTTGCTAGATATAAAATTCGGGGTTGATAGTTGTTTCCTTTTAGCAATTAAATATATTTTGCCACTTCCTGCTGACCCCTGTGGGTTTTTTTTTTTAATTGAAGTGTAGTTGATTTACATATTTTTAAATTTTATTGAAATATAATTGATTTATAATGTTATGTTAATTTCTTGTGTACAGCAAAGTGACTCAGTTATATATATAACTGTATATATATATTCTTTTCCATTATGGTTTGTCACAGAATATTGATTATTGTTCCCTGAGCTATGCAGTATGACCTTGTTGTTTATCCAGCCTATATATAACAGTTTGCCTCTGCTATAATGGGAGTTAGGGATTAGCAGTGACCCCTATGGTTTCTAATGAGAATTTCTCTGTTACTTGAATTGTCATTTAAAATATGTAGTTTCTTTCTGGATCTTTTAAGATTTTTTTCTTCCTTGTTTTAGTTTTCAGAAGTTTGATCATGATGTGTATTAAAATGAACTTCTTTGCGTTTATCTCATTTGTGGTTTACTCAGTTTCTTGAATCTGCAGTTTATGTCTTTCACCAGATTTGGGAAGTTTTTCACCATTTTGGTTAAAAAATTTCTCATCCCAACATGTTTTCCTCCCTTTTACTAGGACTCTGGTGATACAAATGTTATACATTATGTTATTGTCCTGTAAGTCCCAAAGGTTCTGTTCATTTTTTTCAATTGCCTTTTTGTCTCTTTTTCAGATTGTGTAATTCTTATTGATCTATCTTCAAGTTTACTGAAGATTTTTGCATCTGTTCATGAGAGGTATGGGTCTGTAGTTTCCCTTTCTTGTAATGTCTTTGTCTGGTTTTGGTATTAGGAAATACTGGCCTCATAAAATGAGTTAGGAAGTATTCCCTCTGCTGTTATCTTCTGAGAGAGATTGTATTGGTGTAATTTCTTCCTTAAATGTTTGAAAGAATTCACCAGTGAACCCATCTGTCCCTGGTGCTTTCTTTTTTGGAAGGTGATCAATTGTTGATTAAATAGAAACAGGCCTATTCGTATTGTCTATTCTTGTGTGAGTTTTAGCAAATTGAAGCTTCCAAAGAATTTATCCATTTCATGTAGGTTATCAAATTTGTGGGCATAAAGTTGTTTATAGTATTCCTTTATTATTCTTCTAATATCAATACACTCTGTAGTTATGTCTCCTCTTTCATTTCTGATATTAGTAATTTCTTTCCTTTCTCCTTTTTTCTTAGTAAGCCTGGCCAGAGGCCTATCAGTTTTATTGAACATTTGAAAGAGCCAGATTCTGGTATAATTTATTTTCTCTATTAGTTTTATGTTTTCAATTGTATTGATTTTTGCTCTAACTTTAATAACTTATTTTCTTCTACTTATTTTAGATTTAATTTGCTCTTCTTTTTCTTAAATATACAGCCATACTTAGAAAACTCTAATTCTGTAATATGATGGTGTGTTAACCACTTAACTATAGTATAAAGGTTAAAGAAAGAGTATTAAGAACAACTATAGCTACTATAATTTGTGACAAATATACAATATAAAAAGAGGTAAGCTGTGATGTCAAAAATATAAAAGGGGAGGGAATAAAAGGGTGGTTTTTAATATACAATTGAAGTTAAGTTGCTATCAGAATAAACTGGAATGTTAATCTATAAGATGTTTTGTGTAAGCATCATGATACCCACAAAGCAAAAACCTGTAGTAGATTCACAAAAGATAAAGAGAAGAGAATTAGAGTGTACTATCATGGAAAATCACCAATTCACAAAGGTAGACAGCAAAAGAGGAAAAAAGGAACACTGAAACTACAAAATGGCCAGAAAGCAATTAACAACATGACATTAGTAAGTCATTACATATTAATAATTACTCTAAATGTAAATGATTGAATTATCTAATCAAAAGGCACAGAGTGGCTGGCTGGATTAAAAAACAAGACCCAGCTATATGCTGCCTACAAGATACTCACTTCAGCCTTAAGGACACATATAGGCTCAAAGTGAAGGGATGGAAAAAGATATTCCATGCAACTGTGAACCAAAAGAAAGTGTGGGTAGCTATACTTATATAAGCTATATAAGCTATACTTAAAGTTACACTTGAAGCTAAAAATGGTAAGAAGAGACAAAGAAGGTCATTATTTAATGATAAAGTGATCAACTCATCAAAAAGATATAACAATTGTAAATATATACACATGCAAGATTGGAGCACCTAAATATATTAAGCAAATACTAACAGATCTGAGGGGAGAAAGAGACAACAATACAATAATAGTAGGGATTCAGTGCCCCACTTTCAACAATGGATAGATCATCCAGATGGAAAATCAACAGGAACACACTAGACTTGAACTATACTTTAGACCAAGTTGACCAAATAGATATATAAAGAATATTCCAACCAATAGCAGAGAACACACATTCTTTTCAAGTGCACATGAAATCTTCTCCAGGATAGATCACATGCTAGGCCACAACACAAGTCTCAAGAAATTTAAGAGGTTAGAAATTATATCAAGCATTTTTTCCAGCCACAGTGGTATGAAACCAGAAATCAATTACAGAAAGAAAAATGGGAAAAGTGCAAACATATGGGGATTAAACAACATGCTACTAAAAAACCAATGGGTCAATGAAGAAATCAAAGAGGAAATCAGAAAATACCTCAAGACAAATGTAAATGGAAACACAACTTTCCAAAATCTATGGGATGCAGCAAAAGCAGTTCTCAGAGGGAGGCTTATAGTGATACAGGCCTTCCTCAAGAAATAAGAAAAACTCAAATAAACAACTTACCATCTAAAGGGATTAGAAAAAGAAGAACAAATGAAGCCCAAAGGCAGCAGAATTACAAAAATAGTAAAGGTCAGAGGTAAGAAGAAGTAAAATAGAGACAAAAAAAGGAAAGATCAATGAAAGCAAGAGCTGGTTTTTTGAAAAGATAAACAAAGTTGATAAATCTTTAGCCAGGCTCATCAAGAAGGGAAGAAAGAGAGGGACTTCCCTGGTGGTCCAGTGGTTAAGAATCCACCTTCCAATGCAGGGGACGCAGGTTTGATCCCTGGTCGGGGAACTAAGATCCCACATGCCACAGGGCAATTAAGCCCGCATGCCACAACTGAGACCCAATGCAGCCAAATAAATAAATTAATTTTTAAAAATGGTTTAAAAAAAGAATCATTTAAAAAAAAGAGAAGAGGGCACACATAAACAAAATAAGAAATGAAAGAGGAAGATAACAGTTGATAACCACAGGGATACAAAAAAATCATAAGAGACTACTATGACAGTCATATGCCAACAAATTGGATAAACTAGAAGAAGTGGACAAATTTTTAGAAACATACAGCATGCTAAGAATCAGGAATAAACAGACAATTTGAACAAACTGGTCACTAGTAGTGAAACTGAATTTGTAGTAAAAAATACTCCTAGCAAACAAAAGTCCAGGAACAGATAGCTTCACTGAGGAATTCTACCATACACACAAAAGAAGAACTTAAACCTGTTCTCAAACTATTCCAAAAAAATTAAAAGGAGGGAACACTCCCAAATCCATTCTATAAGGCCACCATTATCCTGATACTAAAACCTGATAAAGGCAGTAAAAAAAGAAAGAAAATTATATGCCAATATCTTTGATGAATATAGATGAAAAAATTCTCAATTTCAACAAAATATTAGCAAACCAAATCCAATAATTTATAAAAAGGTTCATACACCATAATCAAGTGGGATTATTCCAGGGGCGCAAGGATGGTTCAATATTTGAAAATTAATCAGTGTGATACACCACATTAACAAAGAAGGATAAAAAAAAATCACATGATTATCTCAATCAATGCTGAAAAAGCATTTGACAAAATTCAACATCCATTCATGATAAAAAAAAAACTCATCAAAGTTGGTATAGAGGGAATATATCTCAACACAAAAAAGGCCACTTATGACAAATCCAAAGCTAACTTCATAGTCAACAGTGAAAAGCTAAAAGCCTCTCCTCTAAAGGAACAAGACAGGGATGCCAAAGCACTCTTGAGAAAAAAGAACAAAGCTGGAGGTATCATGCTCTTGGACTTTAGACTGTACTAAAAAGTTACAGTAATCAAAATAACAGGGTACTGGCACCCAAACAGACACATAGATCAATTGAACAGAATAGGGAGTCCAGAAATAAACCCACACACCTATGGTTAATTAATCTATGACAAAGGAGGCAAGAATATGTAATTTTAAAAAGGACAGTCTCTTCAATAAATTGTGCTAGGAAAACTGGACAGGTACATGTAAACAAATGAGATTACAATATTTCCTCACACCATATACAAAAATAAATGAACAATAATTTAAAGACCTAAGTGTAAGACCTGAAACCATAAAACTCCTAGAAGAGAACATAGGCAGAACACTCACAAATTGTAGCAATATTTTTTTTTGATCTGTCTCTTAAGGCAGAAGAAATAAAGGCAAAGTAAACAAATGGGACCTAATTAAACTTAAAGCTTTTGCACAGTAAAGAAGACCATGAAAAAATGAAAAGACAACCTACTGAATGGGAGGAAATATTTGCAAATGATATGACCTACAAGCGGTTAATATCCAAAATATATAAATAGCTCATATAACTCAGTTTCAAAGAAAAACAAACAACCTGATTAAAAATAGGTAGAAGAGCTGAACAGACATTTTTCCAAAGAAGACATATAGATGGCCAACAGTGAAAAGATGTTCAACATAACTAATCATCAGAGAAATGCAAATCAAAACCACAATGAGATATAACCTCACACCTGTCAGAATGGCCATCATCAAAAAGAACACAAATAACAAATGTTGGCAAGGATGTAGAGAAAAGGGAGCCCTTGTACAATGTTTATGGGAATGTAAATTGGTGCATCCATAGGGAAAACAGTATGGAGGTTCCTCATAAAACTAAAAATAGAAGTAGTTTGATCCAGCAATTTGACACCTGGTAAATATCTGGAAAAAAAAATAAAAACACTAATTTGAAAAGATCATGCTCCCCAATGTTCATAGTAGCACAATTTACATTAGTCAAGATTTGGAAGCAACCCAAGTGTCCATCAACAGATTAATAAATAAAGAAGATGTAGTATATGTATTCAATGGAATATTACTCTGCCATAAAAAGAAGGAAATTGTGTCATTTGCAACAACATGGATGAACCTGAAGGGTATTTTTTATGCTTAGTGAAATAAGTAAGACAGAGAAGGACAAATACTGTATGTTATCACTTATATGTGTTGTTTAAAAAGTAAAATGAGTAAATTATATAGCAAAATAGAGACAGACTTACAGATATATAAAACAAACTAGTGGATACCAGTGGGAAGAGGGAAGTGGGAAGGGGCAAGAGAGGGGGTATGGGATTTGGAAATACAAACTACTATCTAAAAAATAGATAAGCAACAAGGATATATGGTACAGTACAGAGAATTACAGCCATTATTTTGTAGTAACTTTAAATGGTGTATAATCTATAAAAATGCTGAATCACTATGCAGTGCATCTGAAACAAACATAATATTGTAAATCAACTATACTTTAATTTAAGTTAAATAAATAAATAGAAAATCTTGTCAGACAAGGATCAGGAAGACTTCAACCTGAATGTAAAGAAGACAATAAATAGTTGTCAACATCAATATGACAGCAATGTTGAAACTGTCTGAAAAAAAAAATTTTAAAGCCATGATAAAATGCTTCAACAAGCAATCATGAGACTGCTTAAAGTAAATTTTAAAAGCATATAAAGCTTCAGGAAGGAAATGGATAGTCTCAGCAAAGAAATACAAATTGATAAGCGTAATCAAATTATATTATTAGAACTGAAAAATACAATAACAAATTAAAATTCAGTGGATTTTTATTCATTCAGTGGATGAGCTCAACACTAGAGTGGAGAGGAGAGAGGAAATATCTGTGAGTTGAACAACTGAGATTACTCCAACTGAACAACAGAGAAAAATAGACTTAAAAAGTAAACAGTCAGAGGGACCTGTAGGACTATAAAAGAAGAGCTAACATTTGTGCCAACAGAGTTATATATAGAGAGGATAAGGAGGGTAGAGTTGAAAAAGTACTTTAAGAAACAATAGCTGAAAAAATCCTGAATTTGGCAACAAACGTATATCTGTAGATTCATGAAGTTCTGTGAACTCCAAACAAGATAAGCCTAAAGAAATTCACACCAATATACATCATAAATAAATTTCTAAAAACTAAAGATAAAGAAAAAATGTTGAAAGCAGTCAGAGAATAATGTCACCATACCTACAGGAGGAAAACATTCAAATGATAGTGGACTTTTCATCAAAAACCATGGAAGCCAGAATGAGATGGCACCACACATTTCAAGTGCTGAAAGAAAAGAATTGCCAACCCAGAATTTTATACCAAGTGAAAATATCCTTCAAATGGTGAGGAAATCAAGACATTCTCAGGTGAAAGAACACTAAGAGAATTTGCCGCTCGCAAACCTACCCTAAAAGAATGGCTACAGGAATCTCTCTAAATAGAAAGGAAATGATAAAAAAGAACCTTCAGATATTAGGAAAGCGGGACAACAACAACAAAAAACCATGGTAAACAAATATATGGGTAAATACAATAGGTATTTCTTCTCCACTGAGTTTTCTAAACTGTTTGATGGTTGAAGCAAAAATTATAACACTGTCTGATATGTCCTCTATGTTCAGAAAATATATGTTTTAAATTCCATTATAAATGGGAGAGGAAAAGGGAACACAAAAGAAGGTAAGGTTTCTATATTTCATTTGAACTGGTAAAATGATGACGCCAGTAGATCATGATGGGTTATATACATATAATGTAATATCTAGAATAACCATTTTAAAAAGTACACCAAAAGAGATGCACTCAAAGACATGATAAATAATTCAAGATAGAATTCTAAAATGTGTTCCATTTATTCACAAGAAGGCAGGAAAAAAAAATAGAGAAACAGAACAGAAATAAGGGGAAAAAAAGAGTAAACTGCTGATTTTAATTTTAACATACAAATAATTACATTGAAAGTAAATAGTTTAAATATATAATTAAAAGATAAAAATTTACAGAGTGAATTATAAAATAGAACCCACTATCATCTGTCTACAAAAAAACTCACTTCAAAAATAAAGATAGAGACTGGTTGAAAGAATAAACATAAAAGATATATTATGCAAACGTTAAAGGAAAACAGGAATGACTCTATAATACCAGATAAGATAGACTTCCTCTGAAAGAACATAACCAGAGACAGAGAGGGGCGGTTATATAACAATAGAAGGGTCAATCCACTGAAAAGAGATAGTAATCCTAAATGGGTAGGCACCAAACAACAGAGCTGAAAATTATGTGAAACAAAACCTGAAAGAACTCAGAGGAGAACTAGACAAACCCACAATTATAGCTGAAGACTGTTACACACTTCTCTCAACAATTGATAGAACAACTAGACAGAAAATCGGCAAGATATAGAACTCAACAACACCATCAACCAACAAGATCTAGTGGACATTTAAGGAACAATCCAAACAACAAAAGAAGAATACACATTCTTTTTAAATGCACATGGAAGACATACAAATGTCCTGGCTCATCAAACCAACCTCATTTATAGCACTAAATGCATACCTTAGAAATCAGAAAAGAAAAAACTTAAATCAAATTTAAGCTCACCTCAATAACTCAGAAATAAAGAGAAAAATAAAGAAGCAGAGAAAGGTAAATAATAAAGATAAGAGCAGAAATCAGTAAAATTGGAAACAGAAAAACAATAGAGAAAATGAAACAAAAGTAGCACTGCTAATACACAAAACAATTTGGATAAATCTCCCGGGAATTATGCTAAGCGAAAAAAACCTAATCCCAAAAGTTTACATAATGTGTAATTCCATTTATATAAACATTCTTGAAATGACAAACTTTTAGAAAAGGAGATTAGCTGTTAAAAGGGGCTAAGGAGGGGGTGCAGGCAGGAGGAAGTGAGTGTGGGTATAAAAGGGCAATATAAGGGGTCCTTTTGTTGATGGAAATGTTCTGTATTTTGAGTGTATCAGTGTCAATGTCTTGGTTACTCTACCGTATTATATAGTAACATTTTGCAAGATGTTCTAATTGGGAGAAATTAAGTAAAGGACACATAGGAGCTCTATAACTTTTTACAGCTGCATGTGAATTCACAATTACCTCAAAATAAAAGTTTAACTGTAAAGGAATATATAATTATAACTCTCAAAACTCAATAATAATTGCACCAACTCCCCAATCAAAAATGGTAAAAAGATTTGAACATACATATCCATAAAGATACACAGATGGGAAAAAGGTACATGAAAAGATGTTCAACATCATTAGTCATGAGGGAAGTACTCATTAAAAGCACAATGAGATATCACTACATGCATATCGGAATGGTTAACGTTTGAAAAATGACCGTGTCAAGTGTTGAGGAGGAGGCACAACAACTTGAACTCCCATCATTGGTCGTGAGAATGCAAAATGCCATAACCACTCTGGAAAACATTTTAATGGTTTCTTGTAAGGTTTAACATCCTTATCACATAACCCAACAGCCCTACCCCTATGTTTACACAAAACTTAATCATGAATGTTTATAATATTTATTTATAATCACCCAAAACTGGAAGCAACCCAAATACCCTTCAGTTGTGATTGCACAAACCATGTTACATCCATGCAGCAGGATGCCGTCCGTATAGCAATGAAAATGAGCAAACTCCTGACAAAATGATGTGGATGTACCTCGAAGGCGTTAGGCTAAGTGAAAGAAGCTAACTCAAAAACTACAATACTCCATGATTCCATTTACATGACATTCATGAAAAGACAAAACTGTGGGGACAGAAAAATCAGTAGTGGCAGAGGCTGGAGGTAGGGGAGGAAGTTGGACTAGAAAGTGACACAAGTGAATTTGGGGGGTGATGGAGGTGTTCTCCATCTTTATTAAGGTGGTGGTTACAAGAGTGTAGGCATTTATCAAAGTTCATAGAACTACTAAAAATAGTGAATTTTACTTCACAGAAATTAAGCCTCCAAAAACCTGACTTTTAAAAAAAGTACACACACAGGGGCTTCCCTGGTGGCGCAGTGGTTGAGAGTCCGGCTGCCGATGCAGGGGACATGAGTTCATGCCCCGATCTGGGAAGATCCCACATGCCGCGGAGCAGCTGGTCATGTGAGCCATGGCCGCTGAGCCTGCGCGTCCGGAGCCTGTGCTCCGCAACGAGAGAGGCCACAACAGTGAGAGGCCCGCGTACCGCAAAAAAAAGTACACACACAAAATTCCCTTGAGAGGCATTCCTCCCGTTCCCCAACCCAGCCCCAAGTTTGAAAAAGGCAAACTATTTCATTATTTCCATCTGTGGAGTGACTTTGATTTTTCAATTCACCCTTCCAACTGAGGATTTACCCGTTGGGGTCTCAGCTTAATGCAGTGGGGGTCCTGTCTGAATTTCCATCTTCGGGAGTCCTGAAGGTTTGCTTCCTGCTCTGATGTCTTGTGAGACCACCAGCCAGAAAGCTGGAGGTCACCGTAATTCTGAGGTGCCCTTTGAGCAGGCTGGAGCCTCTGAATTCCTCACCTCTTTGATTAATTACCCTCTCCACTCCTTTTTGCTCTCTGAAATTTTCTGATACTTTCCTGCCTTCACTTAAAAATTTTCAGCTTTCAACTTCAGGAAATTAACTCTCCTGAACTAAATATTTATTTTTTAATATTTTATTTAGATTTTTTAGAGTATTTTCCTAAGAAGTGATTTTTAAAAAATAGAACTATATAGTATCCTACACTTTTACTTCATAGCATTTACAAAAATTGCAATTAGTTAAATGCTATTTGAGCGATTTAAAAAAAATATCTCTCAAAGACTGCAAGTCCAAGGAGACAAAAATCACACCTCTCTCAGTTTCATTCCCAGTCATGTACATTGACTTTTGCCCATAGTATGTGTTCAAGCTGAATGGCAAATTTACATTGTACAAAGCACTTGTATATTTTAACAAATAAATTACTGATCAACAATGCACATCAATATCATCACTTTAATCACTTATTTTATTCTGTCATTTCAGTTTCTGAGATATATTTTCTTTTACATATGAATAAAATCATATTTATAGAAAATTTCACTTGAGTGCATATGGATATATTTACCCTCTAAATAATTTCTAAGAAGTGATTTTTTTAAACCATTCTGCCATTTTGCTAGAAATGGGTCTTTCCACATTATTAAGTAGGATGTATTTTGTCCATGTAGTATAAGTGAAACAGCTGGAGATTGAAAACCAGGTTAGCACACCTGTCTCCTGGTCTTCAATCTCCAGCTGTTTCACTTATACTAACCTTGGCTCTGCTCTTTACTAGCTATGTAACCCCAGACAATTTGCTCTACTTTTTGTGTCTCTTTTATTCCATTTAGAAATGAAGAAAATGAACTAAATGCTAAGTCCTCTTCACTTAAAAAGTATATACTATTTTGATATTGTAGTATATTAGAAAAACTGCTGACCTGAAAATCCAGAATCCTGAATTTTAGATTTGGCCCTGCCACTTTCTAGCTTTCTGCTTTTAGACATGTCACTTTACTTCCTGAGTCTTTTGTTTCTTCATTTATGAAATGAAAGTGCCACAACTTTGGCAACTATACTTCAATACACTGTAAAAAAAAAATCACAATGTACAATCTAAATATACACAAGTTTTATTTGTCAATCATACCTCAATAAGAATAAAATAAAAATTAAATTAAAAATAAACTTAAAGATAAATTTAAAAACCCAAATTGAAAGTGGTAATATTTACCTCACAGAATTGTGAAAACCGAATTAGATATTATTTATAAAAGTGCTTGGCATATAAAACGTAAGTAATAAGTCTTAGGAGCATCCAAGTATATGGAATTAAATGATCTCTAAATTCTTTCTGTGTTCCAAAAATCTATGATATCAACCAAAGTCAGCCTTAAAATAAAAAATAAATAATTTTTTAAAAAGGGTTTGCTGCAGTTCTAATATGAGCTCTCTAGAGGTCTCTGTTACCAAACAAATGAGCATATGTTTTACTGTTGGTTGCGGAAGTTCACAAACTGAAGGTTTTTTACACTTTTGAGGCAACATCATTTGATTTTCTGACCATATCAATCTTTTCTCATTCATGTTACTGAAGAGGAATCTTCTTCTAATGCTCTATAGCAGCTTTGTACTGGGAATAGATAAGATGCTATTTATAACCACAGCATGGTTTTTTTTTTAAGGTGAATTTGTCTCACTTCTTCTATTTCAAAAACCCTTAGCCCCAGATATCACCCTATTTTTTCCAAACTAAGGTTATCAGTCAAAATAAATAATCAAACAAAAAAAATGGAGAGGTGGTGGAAGAGGAAAAAAAGAAAGAAAAGCAAAATCCCAAGGCAATGTTTTTTTTAACCACTGTTACCCACAGAAGGCTATATATTTCAGGCTGTGCCCCCAGCACACACACGTATTTAACTGAAACGAATGTTTCACAAAGCAGTAGTTATCTTTACAGAGGGAGATGCACTTTTATATTTTCTGTTCTATCCCATACTTTTTAATGGTGCTTTGACACGCTAGTTAATTCCATGAACCACTAAGGGATGCCACCAGTGGTTTTAAAAAAAGCTGCCTCAAGGGGTTGCAAAAACTAAAAAGAAGTGGTTTGGTGTACTGTGCAATATGTATTGACAGACCTCGAAAGACTGAAGTGAAAGTGGCAAACAGTATGTACCATGTGATTCCATTTCTACAAAGAATGAGTATGCATATATACTTATTTAAAGAGGGTGGATAGAATGCTGGGCTGGATTATGCCTTCTTTTCCAACCCAGGTTATAGTTGTCCATAAGGGAGCTTATATAAGATTTGGGAGGCAAAAGCAAAACAGCAGCCATTACTCTGAGAAGGTCACCGTGGTCAGATGTGTTGATGAACTGTGGGTCAAAGCTCCTTGTCCATCTGGTATTTCTGATCTCTGGCCCTGATGTCTAATAGCAACTCTGAGCTGTTCAGAAGATGCTTGGCTATGGGTCCACAGGGAAGGAGTTACACAGAGGGAATAGCCTGCCATAGTCCCCTCCTGAGCCCACACTGCAGGTTGGACATGTCTGGCTGGCTTCACAGCTTTCCTTACAAGCTCCAGGGCTTGGCTTCCCCATCCCTGCTCCAGGCACCTGATCTCTGACTCCCCTTCCAGACTTTCACTTCCTCACTTCCAGCATTTTTGTAAGGTCTAATTCCTGCAATAAATGTCTTCTTTCCAAAATGTGCATCATGGTTCTGCTCCCATGACTGAACCCTGAATGATACAGATAAATATAAATCAGTTGATAGTAGCTACATCTGAGGAGGGGAATAAAACTGATAGGAAATATAAAGGAGGATGTAGACTTTTCTTTGTAGATGTCTAAATCATGTAAAGTTTTACCATAAAATTCATTCGTTTATTGCTTACATGATCCAAAGAAAGGAGAAAAAAGGAAAAAGATGCTTTTAAGATACTAAAGCACACTCAGACACAGAAAAGTACGAAGTAGAAAACAAAACAAAACCACCATTTTCCAAACCTTCTAGAATGGATGTAAGTGAATTTATATTCAGATAAGTGACTATAAAAGTGGTAGTGAAAAAAACAAACAACTGATCTAGACTTTTCAAAAATTCAGTATCATGGGGGGAAAGTGGAAACACTGTTCCAGAGCAATGCTTCTCAATTCTTAGGGCACATTTGAATCACCTGGGGATCTGGTTCAAAAGCTGCTTCTGATTAGGTCTGGGCAGGGCCTGATAGTTTGCATTTCAAACTCCTTTCCAGGTGATGTTGATAATACTGACTCATGGATCAGGCTTTGAGTAGCAAAGTTCAAGGAAACTAAAATGACATTAAATCCAACGTTACCTGTGAACCTAGGTTGGATATTGTTTCAAGAGGTCTGGGTGGGGGAGTAATAAAAGTATTTGGAAGACAATTAGGAAAATGAGAATGTGGACTGGATACTAGAAGATATTATAAAATTGATGTTAATTTTTAGGTGGACTAGTGTTATTGTGGTTATATGGAAGAATGTTCTTCTTAGGAAAGGCATCCTGAAGTATTCAGGGTAATGTGTATGATGTATGCGACTTTCTATGATTTATAGATAAGTTTCTCTTGCTGTCAGAGAGAGAAAGGGAGGTACAGATATAGATATTTAATAATTTACTTTTTTCCTAGAAAATACAGATGGGTGAAGAAACAGAGACAGAGAATGGTGAGTAAATGACCCCAAATTGCCAGCAGTGGAGGTGAGATGTGACTTGCTAGTTTGGAAATGATAACATTGCACTTTACCTGATCTCTGTGCTCCCGGAAAACTGCAAATTAAGAAATCCTCTCATCCTCTCGTGTTCTGGGAAAAGACTTACTGCAAAGAACACCCTTCCCCATATGACTTAAATAAGATGACCCCCCACCACCGCCTTGTTTACTTAGGACAAAGCCAGACACAAACCCTCGAAATTCCCATTCTTTGTCATAAAAGATTTGCTGAACTGTTTGTCCCCACTGAACAATTTGAACAAAATGCCCACTAACTTACCTCAACCAAACTTTAGTTAGGCTTCTGTCCTTCCCCAGAGCCCTGAAATTTGGCCCCAGGGGTTACGCACTGGAATGTGGAATAATTCCTCCTTAACGACATCACCTGCTTAACTGTCTGATCATGCCACCTGCTCAGCTACTCCCTTAGTTCCTGTCCTTTCTGGCCTTGTTTATGCCTCCCCATAAAACAAACACATCTTTCTCCCTGACCACTGAGATGCTTATAGATCTTAGGGTCAGGAGCTCTGTTCTCCCTATTGCAAAGTCTCCCTCTCACTGTTGCAGTAGTCTTTTTGCTGCACGCAGGCCTCTCACTGTTGTGGCCTCTCCCGTTGCGGAGCACAGGCTCCGGACGCGCAGGCTCAGCAGCCATGTCTCACAGGCCCAGCCGCTTTGCGGCATGTGGGATCTTCCCGGACCGGGGCACGAACACGTGTCCCCTGCATCGGCAGGCGGACTCTCAACCACTGCGCCACCAGGGAAGCCCCAAATTTGCTTTTTATTTGACAGAAGTGTAAAGTAGGAGAGATACATTGATCTGCATAAGTAAGAAGGGAGAGAAGGAGGCAAAGACTGGGAGTTGCTGTGTCAGGGGAAATCTTGGAGCAAGGACACAGGAGTTCCAGAGGCCAAGTGCTGCAGGGAGAAAGGCCCTGGATGGGATCCTTATCACTGCCCAGGTGATCTGGTTTGTGGCTCTGCGGTATAACCTCAAAACTCTTGTTGTATTTAGTGTGACTGGATTCATTTGGAAGGTAGTGAAGGGGCTGATTTGCAGCAAGCTGGGTGTTTGGCTGAAGGAATCAGTCCAGTGGACAGTGGCTATTAACAATACCAGTAGATACTAGTTACTGAACACTTAGAATGTGCCAGGGGCTGAACAATGAACTTTACATACCTATTTCAAATCCATACAACTCTTAAAAATGGGCCTCATTCTCCATATTTTACACCTGAAGGAACCATATCTCTGAGGCTGTTAAATGGCTTTGCTGAAAGACACAGTTAGTGAATGGGAAGTGACTTTCCTAGATTCCCTATATAAAAATGCTTTTGTTTGCAGTATTTCCATTGGTACTTATGCAAACTTCTTTGTCTAGCAATTCCGATGAGAAATCCATGATCAGCCGCCTTAAGCCATGCCCCAGGTGTAATGTTCTGCTCAGCAAAGATATATAATTCGACAAATTCTCAGTCTGTCCTGCAGGTGTCACCCTTGCCACCAGATAGGTCTTTTGAGCTCTCAGAATTCATCTCTCAGTAGTGCAACTGATCAGAAATTCTTGAAGAAAAAAGACTGATCATGCCCTTTATGCAGCCTAGATTTCAGGATCATGACTCTCACACATAGGTTAGAGTTCCCCAGCTCCAATGAATTAGTTGAGTTCTCTCTTTTATATTTTCATTCTTAAGGCATTGCCTGTATTTTTGACTGGATAATACATTTACATGGTTCTTAAATTGAAAAGTATAAAAATGTACACTGAAAAATCTCTCTTCTACCACTGTCGCCCATCTGCCAAGGTTTTATGACCCAAACAGAAAAACTACTACTATTAACTTCTTGTGTATCTTCCCCAAGCAATTTTACACATATGCAAGCAAATGTAAGTATATATTACTTTGCCATACTGTTTTACACAGTATTATACAAGCTTTTCTGTAACTTCTCCAGATTAATATATCTTATAAATCTTGTTAATTTTTTAAAATCGACACGATATTCCGTTTTATGGCTCTATTATAATTTATTTAATAAATTCTCTGTAGTTTAGGTTGAGTTGATCTTTTGCCATCTAATGATAGCAATATTGTTGTTATTGTTGTCATTATAGCAGACACTCTAGGTCTGGCACTGTCCTCAACACGTTACTTATATTAACCCATTTAAGCCAAACCACCGCCCTATAAATTGTTTTTATTATCATCACTTTATAAATGAAGAAACAGAAGCAAGGAAAGATCAGATGATTGACCCATGATTTCCCAGCCAGTAAATGATGGACCTAGGATAGTAAGTAGAAGAAAAAGGAGGTTCATAATACTTGGGGGTGGGAGCCCATTGAGTCTACAAATGAGGGTAAGGCTGGAAAGGAGAAGCAATGAAGTATCTCCCACCACCACACAGGAGAGGACAATCTACCTTCCAAAGATGATGTTCCTGTAGGCTGGGGATTTCCAGGTCTCAGGACCTAGCCCATTGTATGGACATAGATGTGCACATTTGTGTCAAAGAAGAGGCGCAAGTAAGAACCTTTCTTTTGGGATTCAAAGCAGAAGAACAAGAAACAAAATGCGTCAGAGGGCCCAGGGAAGTCTGCCTGACCTCACAGTGCTTCAAAAAGGGTATGGATGCTGCTGTACAATGCACACCAGGCACCAGCAGCCGGCCTCAGTAAGGACACCACCTTCACCACATCCCTGTCTTCTACTCCATGCTAGGGCCCAAACGGTGTCGCTCTCTGGCTCAGGTTTCTCTTCATCCATGTCCCACTATCTACCTTAATTACTCTGGTATCTATTTTGATGACTATCATAGTCCGTTCAGGCTACTAAAACAAAAATATCATAGACCGGTGGTTTAAACAGTAAAGATTTATTTCTCACAGTTCTAGAGGCTAAAAAGTCAAAAACACGGTGCCGACAAGTTCGGTGTCTGGTGAGAGCTGGCCTCCTTGTTCACAGACAGCCTCCTTCTTGCCATGTCCTCTCGTGGTGGAAGGAGTGACAGAGCTTCCTGAGGTCTCTTTTGAAGGGCACTACTTCCACTCGTGAAGACTCCACCCTCATAACCTAATCACTTGCCAAAGGCCCCACCTCCTAATACCATCATGTTGAGGGTTAAGATTTCAACATATGAATTGTGGAGTGACACAGACATTCAGTCCATAACAATGACCCTTCAAGCACCTTGAACCTTTGCCTTCTTGACCCCACCAACCTGCCTTATGCCACCTAAGAGGGACTGCTGCTAGCATATATAGTGCTTTTGGGTATATTAGAATCACAGCTGGATATATTATAAACCTGGCACCCAGAAAAAGAAAGCAGTTCCTCTTTCTCCCCTTTGGTCTTCATTTTTATGGAGTGAGCATGAGAAGAAGTTTGATACTGGCCACTTCTTACATGTGCAGCCTGGCCGCACCTTGCCTCAGGCCTGCCCCTCATACTTAACCATTTCCTGTTCAAGGGCTTTTTATTGATGCTGTACTGCAGGAAGGTGGTGGGAAACTGCCGGACCTTCATGCATGTATAACTCATAAGTGACCTTCACTATTATGAGATGGGAGTCCGTGGATAAGTGTTTCTTTCTTTCCCTAGGCAGATAGTCCTGAGTTGCGTTTTAGGCGGCAAACTATATTCATTTTCTATTGCTGTTGAAACAAATTGCCACAAACTGAATGACTTAAAACAACACAACTTTTTTGTCTTGAGAGTTCTTTAGGTCACAAGTCCAGTTTGGCTTGGTGGGTTTTTCTTTTCTGGGCTCCACAAGACCAAAATCAAGGTATCAGCTAGTTTAGACTCCTTTCTGTATGTTCTGGAGAGAATCTGAATGTACACTCATCCAAGTTGCTGGAAGAATCCAGTTCCTGGTGGTTGCAGGACTGAGGTTCCCATTTCCTTGCTGTCTGTCAGCTGAAGGATTCTCTTACCTCCTGTGGCCTCTTTCCAGTCTTTGCATAGGGGTCCCTACATCTCAGAAACAGTAACAGCACGTTGAACCCTTCTCACACTTGGAATCTCCCTGATTTGACCTTTCACCTCCTCTTTAACCTCTTCCTGTCCATCTCCAGCCAGGGAAAGTTCTCTGCTCCTATGGGCATGTGTGATTAGATTGGGCCCACCTGGATAATCCAATATACTCTCCCTATTTTAAAGCAACTGATTGGTCTTAATTACATCTGCAAAGTCCTTTCACAGTGGTACCTAATTAGTGTTTGGCTGAATAATCAGAGGGTGGGTGTTTAGAGGAACATCTTTAGAATTCTGACTGCCATGTAACCAGTCACACATTGTGGTGGCCAACTTGATAATCCATCTTTGTGTTAGCTCTCTATCTTTACCTGCTTTGCTCTCGCTATCTCTTATCTTTGCTTCCTGGATCTCACTCCCCAGTAAGTATTGGCATTTAAGCTTTGTCTCAGACTCTGTATATTGGGGAACCAGTATGCCACCATGTGGCATGGTGATAACCTCTGGCAGCCAGTGGCATTTTAATTACTAAGGTTCTTATCTGTGATTTAATGGAGTTAGTTACAGGTGGAAAGTAAGATTTGGGGGATGATACTTTGGTTTTAGCACTTGAATGGTAGTGGAATAATGATAATCATATGAATTGTGGAGAGGGCTTTTTTTTTGTCATGTCTTTAAATTGAGTTTTTAATTTTGAGATCAAGGTAGATTCATATGAAGTTGTAAGAAACACAGAGAAATCCAATGTACACTTTATCCCTCAATAGTAATATCTTATAAAAGAGCCAAAATATTGACATTGTCACAGTCAAATCTCAGAACATTTCCGTTGCCACAAGGATACCTCATGTTGCTCTCTTACAGCCATACCCACTTCCCTCTCTCACCCACAGACTCCTTATCTCCTGGCAGCCACTAATCTGTTCTCCATTTCTACAATTTTGTCATTTCAAGAATGTTATATCAATGGAATCATACAGTCTATAAAATTTGGAATTGTTTTTTCACTTAGCATAATTATCTAGTGATTTATCCAAGTCATTGTGTGTCAATGGTTTGTTTCTTTTTTAAAATTTAATTAATTTATTTTTGGCTGCGTGGGGCCTTCGTTGCTGCATGCGGGCTTTCTCTAGTTGCTGTGAGTAGGTGCTACTCTTCGTTGCGGTGCATGGGCTTCTCATTGCGGTGGCTTTTCTTGTTGCAGAGCATGGGCTCTAGGCACGCGGGCTTCAGTAGTTGTGTCACGCAGGCTCAGTAATTGTGGCTCGCAGACTCTAGAGCGTGGGCTCAGTAGCTGTGGTGCACAGGCTTAGTTGCTTCACGGCATGTGGGATCTTCCCGGACCAGGGATCAAACCTGTGTCCCCTGCATTGGCAGGCGGATTCTTTAACCACTGCACCACCAGGGAAGTCCCTGGTTTGTTTCTTTTCATTGCTAAGTAGTAGTTCAATGCATGGGTGTACTATAGTTTGTTCACCATTCACCCATTGAAGGATATCTGAGTTGTTTCCAGTTTTTGTTTTAATTTTTAATTTAGTATCATTGTGGCTAGAGGATAAATTCTCTAGTAATTTAACATTTAAATTGAATCAGATTAAAATAAATTTAACATTTAATATTTTAGGTGATCCCACGGGATTGAGCAACCAGTCATACATAGGGGAGAGCCAACTCAATGATGCATCTCTTTTTCTGGTTCTTCCTGCTTTATTACCATTGTCTCTCATTCTTGCCCCCTGGGGCATACTCTCCAATAAGCTATTGGCACATAAGCCTTTTTCTCAGGCTCTGCTTTCTAGTAAAGCCAGGCTGAGACACATGTCATTCAGTGTTAGCCTATTTTGGTTGTTAGCATAATCTCAGAACCTGTTCTGTGTACTAGTGCTTATAGTCAAATAGAAGGTACGTAGAGGCGGGGAATCTGTAAAGGACCTTCAGACATTAGTTTAGATGTTTTTGTCCTTGGTAATTCCTTGGGGCCCAAAGAATACAGGAAATTATTAAAGTTAAACCTGCACTCTAAGAGAAAATGTACAGTATAGGAATTTAAAACAGGGCAACACAATAGGAAATTCGTTTTAGAAAAATCATCCTGAGATAAATGATTTAAGATATCGTATCTTTAAATTCTTAATTAAAGATAGAAAAATCACGTCTTGACATCTTTAGAGTTAATCATCACGGTTTGCATGAACTCTGGAGAAATTAGGATTTGGTAGATATCGTGAACTGAACAAAAGGTTAACCAATAAACTGTACTTTATTTAACAGACTGGCTGGCTGGGATCTTTGGTTTTATATAAGTTTATTGTCAGATACTCATGAATTCAGAGAATAATGAGAAGAGAGATATCATGTCTGGTAGAATTTTCCAGTCTTGAGAGTGACTCAGGTATTTCCAAGGCCCAGCAACCTTTCATCAGAAGGAGGGGATAGAAACTATGTGAAACTTCTGATGTCCTCAGAAGGACTTTGGAGGAGCAGGGTTGGAACTGATCTTGATAAAGTTGCTGCTGCAACTTTGTGACATATGAGGAACCCACTGTTTCTCAGCTGGGGATAAGCCCAGAGCCAGGGAAGATTTCTGAGTTCAGAATATTGAGAGCCTCTGGATCCTTCAGCAAGAGAGGTGGGAAGAGGTCTGAGAGCAGCCATTCTTAGCATTTGTGTTACATATTGAATTTTCTCAACCCTAACAATATTTCATATCAATGCCAATTTAGAAGTCTTGAAGTGGTCTTATAACAGCAGTACCTTCAAATAGAAAAAAACAAAGAATTAGCTAGGTTGATCCAGCCTGACAATTATATCTGCTACCTCCTCATAAATTAAGATTCTTAGATGTGAAGAAGTATACGGCAGTCAACTTTTAAGATTTATATGAGTTGCGATACCTTTTATAGTATAGATGTATATCAAACCACTGTGAATGTCCTTATGAGTGCTCAATTGGGCATGAATAGACAGCAATGGATAGCAGCTCAAGAAACTGAACTTTTTGGTCTTATGATTGGTCAAAGTTGAAAAACAGATATGTAGATGCTCCATTCCACTGCTGGGCTCAAGTCTCTGATACTCTCTCTATTGCCATTTGGGATGGGAAAGACTTGCATCCTGAAGATTGTAGTATCTATCAGCAGCCGTGAATTCAGTAACCTAAAACTTTGACAGTCATCCCAAATGAGAGGGGAAGGCTGGCCAAGAGCCCAGCAAAAAGATTCAAGGTGACAGAAAGTAGTGGAGTCTTCAAGTGGGGAAACGGTAAATCTTCTCTAAAGGCCAGAAGCCTACTCTGGGAATGGCAGAAATTAACACTAATGAGGGTTTTTAGAAGGTATTGGAATGCCTTGTGAATGGGCTGTGGAAAGCACTGGTACTTTCTCAGTAGTATCACCTCAGGGTGCTTAGGAAATGCATGGTGATTGTACCTCTGAACTCTGGCTAAACTGAAGAAAAAAGGAATATGTACGTTACAATTCTGTTACGTAGCTCACAGATTTGACAGGAAAGTTAAAGACCTTGGCTCAGATCATCAGCAGGCTTCCAGCAACACTGGAAAGCAGACCACATACCCAAGGTTGTACCCCAGGGTCAAGCTTAGCCAGCCTTCATCATCCAAAGAGTCTCAAAGACCAAAAAACTACAGTAACTCTTCATCCAGAAAAAAAAAAAAAAAGACAAACTCATAAATATATTTCCTAGTTCATGAAAACAATGCTACTAAGCAGCTATTTCTCTAGTTTCCTTTTCAATTTCTTAAAGTTGCACCATCTTTCCTTTAAACTCTGTTTATGACAAGGGAACAAAATAATAATTTCACTCTCGTATATAACTAAATTAAGAGAAAACCTCAAGAGGCTAAGAGGTTGCTATAGGACTATATAACACTGAAAATCAAATACCTGATCATCCAGGAAAAGTGCCAAGATTTCAGGTGGGAATACCTGACTGCTAGGAGAGAGCCCTAATAGTAAACTAATTAGAATCCACGTTAACAAGTAAAGGTTGAAGTGCAGTCTGTTATGTAGACGCTTCTTACCCCTGCGGGAGTTGATAGAGAGAGAAAAATACCTGGCTTCAGGACACTGACACCAACATCCATAACAGAATTGATACACTCTCGGTGAGGCCAAAGAGGAGCCCCTCTCGCCTCTGTGAGGAGAAGTTAGAAGAGGAATGGTATCAAGGAGCAAGGTGAGAGTGATGTGGGGACCATGAACGCTCAACCTTGGGTAAGGATGGTATAACTATCACCCCAGCGAGGAGAGGAGGCCAGGCCTCTTCCATGGATCTAAATTTCAAGCTGCTGAAATTTAGACTTGTTGGACCTAATCAGTGTGATGCAGAAAAGCACAAAGAAAAAGGTGGGGCACTGTTGGAGATGGGTTGGTGGTTCAGATTCTGAAGCAGAGGACAAAGGACAGCTCCCTGTAAGGGGTAGAAAGAAATCTAGAGAGACCTAATCTGACCTAGGATAAGCCGGGTATGCCTCTGGAGGTCACTCTGCACCCTCTTCCTTCACCTATTTCTAAACCTTGAGTCAGACCTAACACAGAGGAAGAGAAGGAAACTTTTTAAAAAGCAAAACCATGAACAAGAGTTACGCTAAAATAAAATAAATTTAATTAAAAAAAAAGAGTTACGCTAAGATGAGGTCAATATGGCAGTATAAACGGATTGATTTTTCACATGTACTCCATTTGCAGTGCTTCACTCAGCCTCACCTCATCCAGAGTGGATCTGGATGAACCTGAATGATTGACAGTCTGCTTTGCTAAAGGAACCAGATTCTGGGAAAAGGGGTCAAAAAGGTAAAAATTACAAATCACTGACTGAAGGAGGATAGAAAGAGAGATGTTTTCCCCAAGGATTATTAAGGCTCGGGCATATGGGATAGCCCTGTCAGCCTAGGTAAAAGATCATAAATATACTAAGTAGCTGTGAGGACAAATAGAAGAGAGTAAAGGAGCCACTTCCAAATTCCTGTACTCCTCTGGATTCATATGGTGTTGGAAGATACAGCTTTAATCTGAAATACAGAATATTTCTTTTCAGTCTATGAGTGTGTTTGACAACCAAGCAGCACGGCTGTTTAATAACTGACTGTGTCACTTCTACTTCCACTATTAGGGAAGTTGTATTGGAATAATTGCCAGATATCCAACAGAAGATACAAAACTTGCTTTTACCCTTCAGAGTATATGAGATTGTCTGTTTATACAGCTCCTGTCATCCTACATCTTACACTTGGTATTATTATTTTTTCCAAAACAGTTATTTGATTCTATTTTTGAATATTTAAAAATATGGTTCATAATATCTAGAAATTT
Organism: Phocoena sinus; assembly: GCF_008692025.1. Taxonomy (NCBI): domain Eukaryota; kingdom Metazoa; phylum Chordata; class Mammalia; order Artiodactyla; family Phocoenidae; genus Phocoena; species Phocoena sinus. The sequence goes on from NC_045771.1 coordinate 59,520,671, forward strand.
ACCGAACTCTAGCTTTAGAAACTAAGGGGATGTGACATAGACAGCTGATTGTCCCCCAAACTCTAATCTCTCTTTTCTGTACAATAGAGTTGTGGCTGGCCTCCCGTGGGCCCTACTAGAGACTACTTTTTCTAGCTGCTCTTTTAGCTAGGTGAGGTCATGTGACTGAATTCTTGCCAGTGAAATGTGTATAGATGTGACCTGTGCTGTTTCAACATCTGAGCCTAAGACAGTGGGCTTGCACGTCACTTTCTCACTTCCTGCAAGCTATAGGTCCCTCACCTGTGACTCAGCTTCCACTCTGCCGATGAAGACCTGCTCTGACAAAGCAACAGGGTGCAAGGAACTCAAGTCTCTGAGTAAGCATCTTGACCAGAGCTACCTAGAGCCCCCCAGCCTGGAGTGCTCACTCTACAGATATAATGTGAGATTAATATACCTCCATTGTCTTTAAACCACAGTATTTTGGAACCATTTGGTTCTACTGCCTCAGCCTTTGACCAAGCTTATAACACAGTCACCAACTAGAGTGACTTGGCAGGTGGGAATTTTACTTTCCTCTGATTTTTTATTTTGTAAATTAGTAACTTAAATGATTGACTATATATTTTTTTCAGTTTAACAAAGACATTGAAATTTTTTTATAGTCAGAAACTGAGTAGAGGTGCTTAGCACCTCTATGAATCTTGAGAACAGCTCTTATCAGATCATAGAACCATCAAATTATATAACCTGGGCAGGATTAAATTAGAAGCTTGGGATTAACAGATACACATTACTATATATAAAATAGAGAAACAACAAGGTCCTACTGTATAGTACAGGGGACTGTATTCAATATCTTGTAATAACCTATGGTGGAAAAGAATATATATATATATATATATATATATATATATATATATATATATCTGAATCACTTTGCTATGTGCCAGAAACTAACACAACATTGTAAATCAACTATACTTCATATTTTTTTAAATTATATAAACTGGCTCTGAAAGTGATAAAAGAAATATACTGCCTTCAGTGAGGAAGTGACCTAACCAAGATCTCAAAAATTTGCTCAATAATATGTATCAGTGTCATTATCTTTCTACCTGCCCCTACCAAGGGCATGTACATGTGGGGGAGGTGCACACAAACACACACACTCTCACGTGGAAAGGAAAGGCCCCCATAGTTAGGAATTTAAAGAGAACGGTCAAAACTTTCCATAAAAAGGTCAAAGCTCATCACACAAATGAAAAAATAAAAACTGAAAAAATAAACGTAGAGTGAAGTTAAAAGTAGCCCTCTGCTAAGAGGCCGTTTTTAATGGTTAATTTCCACTGCCTCTAGAGAGTCTGAGCACGTTCTCCATTGTCTTTGCAATGGTTAATCATTCATAACCAGTCTCATGCAATTTGCAGATAGGATTGGTATGTTTTTCTTCCTTAACACTCAGTGCTACAAAAGAGTCCATAAACATTGTTTGCAAAGCTGACCATGTTTAGGATTCAGAGTACGTCCCATGATTTTGATCACCACCATTGGTAAGAATAACAAACTTCAGCATCGGTGCCTGATTAAAACCTTCAAAGGGCCAGTGTGCAGCAAGGGGTGGAGTTAGACGGGCGAGGGAGGGTGACTGCAGGCGGCACATAGATGTGGTAGTGGGAGGTCAGAGACCCAGCTAAGCACCGCCCCTAACAGGCTGCCTCAGGGACAGGAGCAGGTGGCAGGGAGGAAATGGTTGGGAATGAGTGCAGGGGAGGCCTCTGAGGATGCCAGTGTATTATCATATTCTGCTCATTTTACCCGACCCCTCATATTTATTGTCTTGGATTTAATGTGATTTGTACCACCAACTCCCCAAGTTTTGATTTCTATAGAGACAGTTATCAGGACGTGCATGCATGTGTGTGTGTTACTCTAGGGTACTTTTTAGGAACTCTCCTTCTGACATGGGATATTATTCTTTCTTTTTTCCCCTTCCTTTTGGTATCTCTTGAAGTAATTATGTTTTCCCATCGCCTTTTTGTGCAGCTTTCTTCCTTTAACACTAACAGCTCAACAGCTGCTACTGTTTTGTCTTATTCACCATCTCCCAACATCAGAAATAGAGAATTAAAACCAAGCAAGACAAGACAAAAACCAAATATCCATGTAGACATGAAACTCTATAAGAACACAATTCTAAGAACATAATTCGAAATCATAAATAGTTCAGACGATTTAATAATAAAGCTCACTATGTATGCGACATTTTTCTAATGCTTCATACACGCTAACTCATTTAATTCTCAGGGCTGCCCAGTGAAGTAGGTACTGTTGATATCCTTATCTGACAAACGAAGAAACTGAGGCACAGAGAACGTAAGTAACTTGTCCAAGGTCAAGTGAATATTTATATGATTAGGCACCCTGGCCCAAATTCTAATTTTAAGGAGTCTGCGTGCAAAATCCAGTCATAGCAGTCCTGATAAAACCCAAAAGTAAGATACGGAGGCTATATTGCAAGTGAAGCACTTGGGTTCTTATATCAAACATCCTGATTTAGGGTCCTGGCTTTACTCTTTACGTGCTGTGAGAGCTTGAACAAGTTACTTAACCTCACTGAGTCTGGGAATGATGATGATGAAATCTAACACATGGGAAAGAACCTAGCGCATAGTAGGTGCTTGGAAAATATTTGTTGAATGTCAGTTGTCATAATAGAACAGCACATAGTGACAAGAGGAGCAAAATTGTGATTTATTAAAGCCAAGCCTGACTGCCTTTTTGCTCTTTCAAAACCGCCTCATTTCTCCAACACTTGAGGTTTATGAATGTATCATATCCCTAAAGCATAAAATACACTGATATTGCTTTGATGATTATGTTTCAACCAGTGAAAATGGTCTCCCTTTCTCCCTTCTTCTGCCAAAGTAGCATGCTCATTTACAGGATAGGCAAAGGTTTAAAGAATAGGTGGCAATTTATGAATAGTGGTTAAAATACTGATCTCCCCAATTTTTTTCCTGCCTTAAATAATGTTCATCCATAAATGATGTCTGATAGAATATTTGTAGAAAAAAAAATCTATATCTGATTTGGAGAAAATGGCCCAAAATGTTGGTTCTGATTCTGACCTTAGGCATTGTGGTATGAGACGTCTATGTAGGATTTCACACAGGAAAAAAAAAAATAAGGAAACCTAAAGAACTGTGAAATTCAAAGGGCCACTGAGGCTATGTATCTAGTAAATTCTTGAACAGGACACTTTTATTTTCGTGAATGTGTCAACTCCAAGCTATTTCTTCACAGATGGGTAAAATTCCTGGAATTCCATTGGAAAATGTTTAATGATGAATCTTGATGTTTGAAAATAAAAGCAAACCATAAGCTTCCCAAAGGAGATGGGAACATTTAAAAACTGTTAGTAAGCCAATTAACATCTACCCAATGTACAAAAGTGTTTGAAATAATAAATGACCGTGTACTTTATCTTACACAAGAGCTAATCTCAAAGTTTACTGACTCCCTGTCTCTATTTTTTTTCCTTTTGTTTTCTTTATTTATGATTCTTTGGAACTTCTGTCAAATTTCCAACTTTTCTGGGAAATCTTCTGTCTCTCTTTTTTTACACTCCACTATAGAAATGAAACATGAAATATATTACTTGTTGGCTTTGTTGAAAATTGCTTGGATGCCTATTTGTTGACCTGAAATGTTTCAAAAGAGTTTTCTCAAAATACACATATTTATCTATATTTGTAGTTCTTTGACTGTAAAGAAAAATAGAAAGATTTTCAGACTCTTATTAACAATGGCTAATCATCCCATTTAGCATGCTCTTGTATGACCTTACTCCTATTTGACAAGTTAGAATGTTATGGAACTATTTGAACAGTTCAGCAATTTATCTCCATCAACCTGAGCCTTTGGTGAGGGGGAAAGTTTGACTTAAAAATGATGATATAATATTAAGAATGTCAAAGTAATGAAAGACATACTATAGCTTTAGGCAGCTTATGATATTTTATCTTCTATCACTTTTAGTCAATATGGTAAGAAAACCTTAACAAGAAAAGATATTTTAAAAAGAGACGGTTAAGTATAATTTCACTAACAAAAGATTAAAAGTTGAAGTCTAATTTTCAAAATACTATGAAAAAATGTATTCATTACTGTTGTTAAATAGTTTCATGCAAAATAAGAAAAGCAAAGCAAAAAGATGACCCCAAGGCTCAATGACAAATGGACATACAGCTAACTTTTAAAAATATTTATGAATCATCCTTTATCAACCTCAGACTGTTATTCAATATTTGAATACACATACATGTGTATTTGCAACAATAACGAGTTCGCTTCAAACTATCAATTTGAAAATCTTTCAAAATATGGTAGATACAACCAAGAGGCAAAGAAATGCTCCAAGTGAACCTTAAGATCTTGTTCTTATAGGAGAATATTAAAACATTAAGGGTTTTCTAATGTGTTAATTGGTTTTCATGCTAAAAACTTATTAAGTGGAAGATGATCTCTTTCACTACCTTCCCATATTTTACAGTTAGGCCATATTTTTAGAAATAGTCTGGCCAATAATGTGAATTGTATTATCCTTTTGTTTCCAAACTGGTCCTCAAACACAGAGCGCAAGGAGAGACTGAAGACAGAGGCCACTCCAGATTGGCAGGTGGCAGTTTTAATAAGCAAGGGAACTTACGTATGGCGGCCACAAGATGAGTAGATCTCCACATCTACCAGGCAGAATCTTAAAAGCTGATATAGAGCCCTTAACTGGATTCAGTCACATATTCAGTCCGGATGGCCTCAACAATACATTGCTCTCTCAAGGCTGTGTCCTTGAAATGGCTCCCACTGTGGGAACAGTGAGCAGAATATGCATTCCAAGGACAAGGGATGGGGTGAGGAACCTACCATTGCCTGATTCCCTCGCTTCAGCTCTTTTGTCAACAGGCAGTCATGTCCTCTCAATGACCTCCTCCAACATACCCTCTACAAAGAATTTAATCTGAATACTTAGCAAATGTAGGAGAGCAAGGACCTGGAGGTCACAAGGGCACCCACTGGCCACATGGCTCTATCCTGTCATCCCTACCATGTGGGACACCTCCCTGGAGGATAGACAAGGGCAGTGTACATTTTCAGTTCCAGAGAAGACTGGAGCATATCATTGTAAGATCCCTTGGGAAGGATTCCTTCATGGCTCATTGCATCTCAGTGGAACCAGAGCGTCACAATAACCACCTAAGTGGTATGTGCCAGAAGTGGTGTGCAGGAAGAGAAGTGTGTGATAGTAGGTATTTATCCAGGAAGTGAGAGGGCACAATCATCTCTATCCATCCTCGCTCCATCCTTATCCTGACTCCTTTTTTAGCACTTCATGTATCCACAGCTTATTGTTTCTAATGTCTAAATTGTATATGATACCCACTGCCAGATGATAAGATTTCAAGTACCTTTAGGGAATTTCAAAAGGAAGAAGGTTATAATATAAACCTCTATTCTTTTAAGTGACTTAATGCTGTTACTGGCCTATCCCTGGTATCTAACAGGCTTGTTGGAACACATAATGCATATTCATTATAGAGTATTTAGAAAGTAAGGATAAATTCCAAAGAAAAAAAGTCCATAATCTTATCATCTAAAATAGCCACTGTTAACATTTTTTTGTGTAACCATTCAGTCCTTTTCCTATGCGCATCCACATAATAATAACAATGTCTAACATTAATTTAGTGTTTACTTGGTGCTGATCACTATACCAAGTTCTTTATAAGCATCATCTCATTCAGTTCTTATTAAAATCTTAAGAGATGGGCCCTATTATGCCCGTTTCACAGGTAAAGACGTTGAGGCTTAAAGGGTTTAAGCAATTTGCACAGAATCACACAGCTAGTGAATCATAGGCACTAGTTTTAACCCAGGTATGCCTGACTCCAGAGCCTATGTTCTTGACTTCAGTGTAATCTGATTTATACATGCCTTTAATACTAGAAAATTGTATTTTATAAGGTGTGTTTTATAATCCCTCTTAAAGTATAACTCTATAATGAAGTAAGCATATGAAGGAAGAGGAGTGAGAAACGTAATATACAAAATTTGTATTCTAAAATACATAAAATATTTAGATTTCACTTCTCAAATGGTCCTGATATTCAGAGTTAGCACATGAGAAATAACAAATAATGAAGCACCGTAAAAAATGCTCAGACTTTCTGGTTAAAGGCACATAGTATCAATGTATATTGATACATTGTAATTATTATACATATGTAATTATTTATTTTAAAAAACACAGATGACTTTTTTAAAGCATTGGGAGAGCTATTAGGATCAATCTTTCCAAGGAGCAATTACAAGAACTATGAAAATATGTTTCTAGGAAATAATCTAGAGATGTAATTTACCAAAATTGTGGTTTAATTTCTTTTGGCAAGGTAGGTTATTTGATTCCTAGAAATAGAAATTTGAAATAACATGTAACGAGGTAGAACACAATGAAGAATGTAGATACTGATTTCACAGCTGGAAAAAATAAAGATTTATATTTAGACACTGATGGAATGTGAATTTAAAATGACATAAATAATTTATGTTTTATAATCATTGGATTTTCCTCCATACATATAAGTGCTTAAAACAATTTTTTTAAGATCCAAAGATTTCTATTTTTTCTGTATAGATATTTTCATGGTTGTATTTAATGATTGATTGTTAAAAACATATGCATTTTGGCTTAGCATCGTCCTCAAAAGAAAAGCTGATGGAAGGAAATGTAAGGAGGAAGGGGAGGGACAAAGACACATGGTGGCAAAAGTGAAGGAGGTGGAAGTATGGGTGATTATAATACAATTATATTACAAATATAGGTAATTATAGTAGAATTGGTGTTGTACTTGGAAGTTATTCAAAAAGCATTTAGAGAAATCTAAAGCTATACAGCAGACACCTCTGAATTCATTCTTTCAAAACTGAAGGCAAATTTTGTGTGTGTATTTATTTATTGCAGGGTTTTTGCACCTACTATATAAAAACATAAGCAATGTCCCTTGATGAAAAGTGTCCAGAAGACAAAAAGCAGGAGTTGCTTTAGACACTGGAATCACTGACTTCCCCATAAGTCACTCTTTAATTTCTAATAAATCTTCAAACACTAATAATGCACCTGTTTCGGGACATCTATTATTGTTTTGATTTGGCACAAACAGACCAACTTCAGTCATATAATAGAAAAATACATAAAATATATCCTACCTGGTATATATCCCATACAAAACTGTGTATGACATTGGGCAGTGCTTTAGTTTCCTCACAGGTTTTTATTTTGAACATGATGTAGAGCACATGTCATCCTAACTAGAGGACATTTTCAAGCATTATTTCTTCTTTGGGACCCCTTCATTTTTAATAGCTGATTCGGATGGCTCACATTTCTTTTCTGTGTTTTTAGAGCCTTTGGACCACTGAGGTGGATTTTCAGTTTATCTCCTGCAGCCAAGATATAATTAACTGAGGAATAACTTCCAGAGGAGATTCTCTGGCAGATGTGAGGGCATCTGGTGTACAAAAGTTCTGTTGGAACCTGTGTGAAGTGGGGCCCTAGGAGAGTAAGTCAGACAAAGGAGCCAGCTGAGGGACCCTGCCTGTATTCAGCACTAATGAATGACAGGTGCACAAAGGCAAAGGAATCTGTCTTGAAGGCTAGTAGTGACTCTAAGGTCTGACCTCAAGTCTGGTTATGTCAAGATTGGACACTGAATTTAGAGGGTACAAAGCTCTACTTTTTGTACTTTTCATGCAGGCTAGATTAATTATGGCAAACTATAGCTAAGATTTATTGAGCATTTATAATTACATGCTAGGGACTGTGTCAAGTGCTTCACATGGATTAACTCATTGCCCCTTTTTTCCTTCTAGGAGACGTGGGTCTTCGAGGAGTCTAGTAACGTGTACAAATATATAAAAGCAGTAAGTGGTAGGCAAGTTCACACCCAGACAGTCTAATTCCAGAAATGGGGAGCTTAGCCACACCACTGTCTCTCTGGAGGCACTAAAGCAACGTCCTAATGGCTATAGCAAGTTAGGAATTTGCCCATTATGTTCTTTGGTAGTCATTTAATCTGTTCTTGAAGACCTTCTTTCAAACTTTGAAGCAATAGCTAGATTAAGAGGTGAAACAGGTTAGTTGCAATGACCAGTTTATAATCTGTCGGGGGTTATGTGGGAACTCTCTGTACTTTCTGCACAATTTTTTTGTAAACCTAGAATGCTCTAAAAAATTAAGATCTATCAATAAACAGAAGGTCTATACCTCTTTTTGTGCCTGTTTTCTAACCTCATTCTCAAGTGCACATCACCATATGTCAAAATTTGCATCTAACTAAACACAAACACCCAGAACCTCTTCAACAAGACCTTCCAGATAACAAAAATTCCCAAGTGGAATGCATTTTCTCCTTCTCCATCTCTCATGGCAAATGTTTTTAATTGTTCTGCTTTTCTTAGTCTGCTTGGTATTAAAGCCAGTGGTGTCTTTTCTTTAGATTTTGAGTCTCTGGAATATAGAGACCATTTATTTCTTATTCATTTCCAGTCCCACACCCAAGATCTGTACTATGCCTGAGTACATAATAAAAATAATTACAACTGCTTTTTACCGAGGGTTTAATTTGTGCCAGGCATGTATTTCAAGCTCTTCGTGATGAATACGATTGACAAATTTAGACCTTCTTAATCCTGGCCTGGATTTTTACAATGAACTTCCAATTGGTCTCTTCAGCCTTTGCTTGTTCCAGTCCCCTATACTTAGATACCCTCAGATGACTCTCCTCAAGCGTCATTTCCTGCTCAAATATCTGTAATTGTGGTACTCGATTGTCTGCTCTTCAGCATCCCTTAAGGCCCACATCTGCTCCCCTATGAGTCTGTTTTGCTCCAAAAAGCTGGCTCACTCAACATTTACTAAGTATACATAGTGCTTTCTCTTCTTTGGAGCTTTGTTTATGCCTGAAAATGTTCTCCCTTCTTCATTTCTACTGTTAAAAACCTTACCTACCCATTTCAAATATTATCCATATTCATAATTCTAGTTTCCTCCTACAATCTCCCCCACTCATACCAGATGGGCTCTTATTTGAGTACTCTTAACACATTGTACGGCTTTGACCATTTCCTTATGGTTTGTCTTTAATTATATGTTGTCTTTATCTCTTTTTCCACCTTCAACTGGATTTTAACCTTACTTGTGAAAAGGGATTATATTCTCCTCAATTTTGGACCATCTGAAACTCCTAACATAACACAATGCTTTGCAGGTAGTGGACATTCGTCAACCCTCATAGTGGAGAGACAGTAATACCAAGTGGGAATGTATAAGCTGTGAAGTCAGGTGGACACGGATTCTGATCTCAGGTGAATCACTCAGTAGCTGTGGAATTCAGGCAAGGTAGTTAACTTCTTTGAGGCTCAGATTCATTTTCTATGGGCACGGCACTGTATCTGTTACATAGTGTTACTGAAAAATTTTAAAGGAAAATATCTGTAGAGTTTGACATATGTTAAGTATCTAATACATGGCAGTGGCAAGTATTTGTTTCATAGAATTTTTCTTCTGGAATAGTTTGAATTCCTTCTAACTAAAGACATTTTAACTCTCTCTTTTTAGCCATACTTATGCTCGCAATAATTTGTCAGCAAGGCAAAATTGGAACAAGGAAGGCCATTTTATAGATAGGTATGATATTGTATTCACAATCAGATCTATATTTATTTTGAAAATACTGTAGTACTTGTCAATTAAATAAATTCATGAATATTTATTGAGCACCCATTTATGCATCAAACACTGTTGTAGATATTGGGGATACTGCAGTGAATGAGATATAGTCCTTGCTCTCTACTTTCATTCTAATGTGTACAATGACCCCACAGATATCTAAGAAACATGATGAAAAGCTTACCTAAAAATGGTGCCAAACCTGCATCAATTAGAATCCCCCAATCCATTTCTGGGCCTTAAAACTCGGCTGTTACGGCAGCTTTGGGAGAGTCCAAGAATGGTTACCCAGATTTTTATTAAAATTTTTTTCTTTTTCATATGTGTTTTTTAAAAAAATTGAAGTATAGTTGGTATACAGTCGTTACTGAACCAAACTTGGGTCTGCTTGCCCGCGCAGAGTAAAGCCAACCTACTGACAGCCGGTTGTGGTGAAGGAAAGAAAGGTAAGCGTTTATTATAAGGCACAATACGAGGAGTCTGGGAAAGCTAATGCTCAAAAAGCCTGAAATCCCCAATGGGTTTCAGCAAAGTATTTTTTTTTTTTTTTTTTTTCAGCAAAGTATTTTTAAAGGCAAGGTGAGGGAGGGGAGCCCCAGGGTACCTGATCAGCTCGTGCACAATTCTCTGATTGGTTAATGGTGAGGTAACAGGGCGGTGTCACAGGGGTTAACCTTAGGTTTTGAGGTTGTCCTTAGGCGCCAATAGGCCTGGGGGCTGCGTGCTCTTGGTCATTGAGTAGTTAACTAGTTAATGTCTTCCACCTGGGGGTTTTAGCATCTGTAAAACAACTCAGGAAATGTGCATCAGATACTGTTACCTAGGCACTTCACAGAGGAGCTAAAACAGAGGATATGGGGGAGGGGTCTGTCCCTGGGAAGGCCCCATTCGGTTCTGCTTGGTTACACAATAGTATGTTACAGGTGTGCAATATATTCCCTGTGTTGTACAATATATCCTTGCAGCTTATTTTATACATGATAGTTTGTACCTCTTAATCCCCTACCCCTATAACGCCCCTCCCCCTTCCCGCTCCCCAATGACCACTCATTTCTTCTCTATATCTGTGCGTCTGCTCCTTTGTTATATTCACTAGTTCCTCGTACTTTTTAGATTCCATATACAAGTGATATCACACAGTCTTTGTGTTTCTCTGTCTGACTTATTTCACTTAGCATATGGAGGATATTTTGCTATCCAGATTTTCAAAAGCTAGGACTTTAAGAAGCAATGTTGTGGAGACAAGCTGAATATATATTTTTTCTTCTGGGAAAAATTAAGGCTAAATCTATAAGTCTTTGTGCGTAACAGATGGATCTGAGCTTTCTCTATTTCTGTTTAAATAACCTAAAGTAGTTGTCAGGGAGTGAAAGTTGTTCCATGTTGGCATGTCGGCAGGAGCTCTCACAACACTGAAGCTCTTCCGTTTGCAGCCACTTAGGCGAGTCCTACCGGTGGCACAGGGGTAGACGGATAGACCTCCCCAGGTCCGCTGCTGCCATCAGCCTCTGGGCCGGAGCTACCCGCTCGTCGCGATCCCGGGTGCGGAGGGCCCTCCCGCGGGAGGAGCGCGGGGCGTGGAGGGCGTGGGCCGGGGGCGGGGCGAGCCGCAGACTGGGTGCTCGCAGGGAGCTGTCAGTGTCAGGCTCCGGAGAGGAAGTGCTGTAGGTCCCAGAGGAGCGTGAGCCGAGCGGCCGGCGCAGCGTGAGACAGCACATCCTGCGCGCGCCGGGCCCGCCGCCCTCGGGAAGCGCACGAGCGCCGCCGCCGCCGCCGCCGCCGCCGGGGAGCCGTGGCCGCGCTCTCGAGCCCAGTTCCGCCGCCGCCGCCGACCGCGTCCAGGTAAACGGGAGCGGGGGGTCGCGCTCCCTGGGCCAGCGCCTCCGCGCCCCTCCTCAACCCTCCAGCCCCCGGGTTGTCGGCTTCTGGAGCCGCTGGGCAGTAGTGCGGCCGCGGCAGCCGCAGCCGGACCTTGGCCTCGGTCCCCTCCCCGGGCTCCTGCGTGCTCCGCGGCGCCCGAAAGTGGCCAAACCCCGCCCCCCCCCACCTCCCCCGGCAGCGGCAGCCCCTTGCTGCGGCTCTCCCTGCTGAGCCAGGAGGTGAGGGCAGATGAGAAAGCGTGAGTAGTGGTGTCATCACCTTGTGGGCTGGGAGGGGCGTCCCAGTGCGCCCCGCCTCGGTTTTCTCCTGGGGAGCAGAAGGTTAGCGGCAGTGAAATCCGCACCCCTCAGGGCAACCAGCTGACGGCCCCCGAGGGAGGGGGGAGCTGCAGAGGGAGAGGAATGGATGCTGTTTGAGTACATTTTAAGCTGTCTGCAAAGCTCTTAGATGCTGTTGCTATCCGCCAAGTCGAAGGAAGCGAATATACTTCCAGCAAGGCATTAATTAAACACACGCAAGAAGGTGCCAGTTTCTCTCACTGCTGCAAAAAAAAGTGTGGCTGGGGGATGTGTTTTAGTAAACACCTTCGCGGCCGCGTGCCTCTCCTTCCCCCACTCCCACTACCGCATCGCTCTGGCCTTATAAATCCGTGCGTCGTCATCGTAAGGTCAGTGACCCTGGCGACACTGATGGGAACTGAGTGTGCGGGAGTCTCATGACTTGTAATAAGGATGAACAGAAACCCAGGATCAGGACAGGAAATTACTTAGGAAATTAGAGGCTCAGCAAACTGCAGCAGATGGAATATATTCGTTATCCTGGACTCTCCCACATCTAGGTAAGGGGCAGAACAAGTAGCCAGCCATTTTCTTGCCTGGAATGCCTTTCAAGTGAGCATTGTAGACTTATTGTAGTTCAGGGTTGTGCAAAATTGCTTCTAAATATTCCAGATTAGCAGAAAGCATAGCCAACAGTAAGGCATGGTAGCTGCAGAAGACATCATATGGGTAATATTAGCACAGATATGGGTGACTGCCTCTGTATACATTTTCACTGCGGAAGTTATAGAGAAACACGTTGATCAGTATTAGTAAATTTGAAATTTGCACTCAGTGCAAGTTTCGGCATGGAAAAAAAGGACCCAAACTCTGCTCTTCTGACTATGTTTCTTAGTAAAATAAAATCGTACATTGCTACCACTAAGTCATCAAATGTTCTCTTCATAGGAGCCAACTCCCAATCTTTCTTAAGGTTTGAGGATCCAGTGCTCCAAGAGCCATTTCTTTAGAAAATCTTCTAGCATCATCATTGGTATGTTTAATTAATATAGTTGGGGGCCCAATGCAGGCTTTTTTCAGCTTGTGCAGCTCTGGGCCCCATTTTTGGCCCATAACATCTTCCACATCTCTCTTTTTCTTCCCTGTGTCAGGCACTGATGCACCCTGCTTCCTCTCTCTTGGACCTCAGGGTTGCTGAGCTTTTTTCTTCCCTGTGTCAGGCACTGATGCACCCTGCTTCCTCTCTCTTGGACCTCAGGGTTGCTGAGCTTCTGCACAGTGCCCTGGAGGAGAGGGATGGTTCAGCCCCTCCCCACACCCAGCCTTTCCTTCTCTCCTACTAGAAATAAGTCCTGAAGCTTTTTTGGTGTTACAGGTCTATATCATTAGGTATAATCACCACTAGAGATATGGGCAGAGAAGATAAACTCAACCGACAGAAAAGTGGAGCAGAGTTCTCACAAGTGGTGGTCCCTGGCCCCTAGTTTCTAGTGAACGGAGATAGTAAGAAGAAGTCATCAGGCATTTCTCATCATGTTTCATGTCTAAGAGGGGGCTCTATGAACTTTGTTCCCACCCCTCCTACTTCCCCAAAGATTCCTTCCAGAGTCTACATTTAATAAATGAGCCTTTTCCTTGACTCCAGTGCTGAGTCAAGTAATTCTTGGAGATAAAGCCTGGGTGCTGCTCTGTTCATGTTCAAAACAACCATGTAGACGAGTCTTGTAAAATACATGCCAAGTTTTTAAACCCAGCCACGTCTCTTAGCACAGACTATGTGTACAGGCTTCATCAACAGTTACATCAGTGGGCCACTCATCCTCCCTGGTCACCTTGTTTCCTTCTGTCACCTAATAGCATCAAATGTAAAGGTCACACACATGCATTGCAAACTTAAGGATATTCTTGCATCACCTTGTTCTCCCGATACTTTGCCCCATCAAATAAAACAAAGGTTGATAATAATATTCCGAGCACTTTAGCAGTGCTCAGTACATTTCCTAAATGTATTGCACTGCCTTTGCTGAATGTATTACATCACCAATACATTTACTACAATGTACTGAGCACTTGACCAGGCATTGCACTTTAAACTACTTCTCGTGTATTAACTTCTTTAATCCTCACAAAAATCTGATGAGGTAGATATTATTTGTAATCCTATTTGACAGGCAAGGAAACTAAGACACGAGGATGTCAAGTAACTTTCTGAAAATTGCGTGGCTAATAAGTTGTAGAGCCAGGATTTGAACCTGGGCAATCTGCCTGTACTCTTCTATAGGACAGTTTATATTGGTTAATTTTCATATATTGAATACCAGGCTCTTATGTTATCTCATTTCAATCCCTATATTAATCTTATGAAGTAGACATTATTATCCATATTTTACAGATGATGAAAAACTGAGTTAAGTGATATACTTAATACATAGCAGAGGTAGGATTCATATCAGGTCTGACTCTAAAACCAGTAGTCATCCATTTTAGCTAGCGTCCCCTATGAGAAACAAAAGCTGAGCTTGTCTGTTTCTTTTGGGTGTGTTGCCCATTTTCCTTGTGAGCCATTGCTGTTTCTTTTAAGCCTTAAGTGTAGCCATACTTTTTTGCCAGTTGATTGGTAGATGTGGATGATATGGCAAAACCAACGTAGGACCATAGCTCTTTTGAAGTCAGATATTGCCTTCGTTCTGTCTCCTTAATGAAACTAGTAATTCCCCATAATACTTTGTGGATCTCAAATACCATGTAAATAGTTGTTCCACTGATCAGGGATCCCTTTTACTAGAAACTGTTGCGTCTTCTACATTCCCTAGAAAATGTGAGAAAGTATGTTCTTTTGGGGACTTTGCTGGGACCGTGAACTTCTAGGGTTCACTTCTTTTGAGAATTAACTAAAGTTAACTTCACTCTCATTACTATGAAACTTATAAACCATTGCCCAGGTCCGTGTAAAAAATGAGTCCTCTTGACTGGGAGCTCTTCGTTGGTACCCAGGACTTGTTTCCTTTGCTTCTCTGCTGGAAGCCTGGCACCAGACTGTCAGCGTGAAGCTTACATTGTAACATAGACGCCACTACCCAGGTGCCAGCTGAGGAGCCACATGTTTATAAAGCATCTCCTGAGTCTTTGTTTAGAGGAGTCTTCTGTTTTTTCTGCGGTACGCGGGCCTCTCACCGCTGTGGCCTCTTCCGTTGCGGAGCACAGGCTCCGGACGCACAGGCTCAGCGGCCATGGCTCACAGGCCCAGCCCCTCCGCGGCATGTGGGATCCTCCCGGACCGGGGCACAAACCCGTGTCCCCTGCATCGGCAGGCGGACTCCCAACCACTGCGCCACCAGGGAAGCCCTAGAGGAGCCTTGTTAAGCAGGAGTCATAGGCACCATGGAGGGCAGGCATATGAGAGTTTTCAGGTGGTCATTGAATCCGATATAATTGATGCAAAATTTTATGCATTTGTGCTAAATGCAGCTTTCTAGGGAAAGACTGGGTATTTGTGACTAAAAAGAGATTAAGGACCACTGGTTCAAGTGCACTGTTTAGGAAGGGGGAGGAGCAGAGGCCATTCTGCTGAAATGCGTTGGAAACAAGGCAAACTATCCTGTTAGAACCAGCCAAGAAAAAATGTTCTTGGCTATCAGGACATTGCTGGTATTTCGCTACAGAGGCATGCTACAGTGCCCAGGTCCAAGTACAACATATACTAATGCATGCTGCAACCAAGTGAGGTCTTGAGGACCTCAGGCAGCCCTAGCACTGCTCGCCGTTCACTAGGCACTTACCCTTTTCACACTTAGGGTTCATCGAATCTTCCCAACATCCCTGTAAGGCTGACATTTTTATCTGCATTTGACAAACAAGGAATCAGATGATTGGAAACATTAAGCCACTCGGTCAAGGCCACATGAGGCCAGTTAGTAGAAGGGCTGGGTTTCAAATGTAGGTTGGCCAGAGTCCAAAGCCTGTTTATTCCCTTCCCAACATATTTCATTGTTTCTCTATGTGGGACGCCAAAAAGTACTGTTTAGTGTAGCTTTTCATTGTGGCAGGACAGAGTTCCTCAAGAACACTCTAACATGCTGATAGGAAAAGCCTAAATGTGTTATCAAACGGGAACAAGAAAATTAGACATTTCTCAGCGTGGCAGAGGATAAGCGAGCCCTGCTTTCCCTTGAGGTGTGTGCTCGTGCCCCACACATTTGATTCTCAGGTGTGCCCAGGTATCTTGCTGAGCAGCGAATGCATAGCAGTCTGCAACCAAGTCCAGAGAATTGATTGGTTGGTTTTGCCGGGCTAGCTACAAGACTTCATTCGTTGCAAAAATGAACTTACTTCAAAGCTGAGTTGTAAGCTGTGCGGTGGTGTTCTGGGGCTTACTTGATATAGTGGCTTCGTCGTGATCCGGAACACTAACTTGGTACTTAGTCCTGGGGGGACCTCTTTTTACCAGATGACCTACATGTCCTTTAGTTTTCGGGTCGTGTCAATCTGGCGATCCATTTTTGGGTACAGACCAGCTAATGCCATCGGTGTGGCAAACACATAAAGCAGAAATTTATGTTAGAGTCAAGAGCATTCTTTATAATAAAAATGAGTCTCAGGCACTGTAGAGGATGGCTGCCTTTGATCAGCAGATTGGCCTGGGAACAGACACCAGTGTGCTTCATTATGCGTCAACCTTTTTTCTCTCCTGTAGCCTCTAAAGGTTTTTAAAAAGTTTACTGCTCCCTCACCCCCACACATTTTAGGTTGGTATCTAACATTTTTATTGTTAGTTTAAAGAATCACAATGAATATAATTTCCATAATATTGTAAACTTTGACATTTAAAAATAAAATGATGACATCATTCTTTGAATCCAAATTAAAATCTAAGTGCTATACCAACCTCTGTTTAAAAAGTACCTGAAGAAGCTCTTCAACAAAAGGGTATTTTTATACCCTGTGGTCAAGCATCACAGTAAGATTTGGGTTTCCTTTTTTTTCCCCTGGTAATGGAGGTGGGAAAGGAGGCCCTGAATGATCGTACAACCACAGGTGTGTTCTCTGGTTGGTCAGTTTTTGGAAAGCCTACAGACAGAAGTTCTGGATCTCAAAATTACGATGTTATTAGCTCATAATAACATTCCTGCATGCTCTTTAGAAAGCCTCATGGATGCCAGCGGCACACGATGCCAGTTTGAAGAGCACATATTTATCTAGCACAGGTGCTGTGGGTTACAGTTCACTGCGGGGCCCGTGCCGGGAGTCGGGTCCATGGCCTTCGTCGGTGTGGCTCAAACTCAAGGTGGCAGGGCCAGAAAGAACAGCAGAGCCACTGGTCCCATCTCTTGCCCTCAGGCAGGTGACTGTATGGATAGTTGTCTTTCTTCTATTTAGGGATTTACAGGAAGAGATCTGTCCATTCCAGTGTTTTTAGATCACTGGTTCTCAGCCAGGAGTGATTGTCCTTCCCAGGGGACATTTGGCAATGTCTGGAGACATTTTTGGTTATCACATTTGGGGAGAGAGGGTGGCTGTAGGCATCTGTAGTGGGAAGGATCGGGGTGCCGCTGGACAGCTTACAATGCACAGAACAGCCAAGGTTAAGAAGCCCTGCTTTAGATGTTCTGGTTTTCTATTGAAATCTTCCCTGCTGTAATTTAAGTCCATTTCTTTGGTCTTCTATAAGATAAGAAGAGCATAACATTTAAAAGGCAGCATAAGGGAAAGGAAAGAAAAAGCCTGATATTCCACTGACTGCCTGTGTGAGCCTCAGTTTCTTCATCTGTGAAATGGGGATAACAATACTTGGCTTGCAAAATTATTGTAAGGATTGCAGATAATGAGAGTACTGGATCCAATATGTGGTACATGCTCAATGCGTGGAAGATATTTTTTTATTATTCAACAGCCATGATATCACTCTCTAGCCTTCTCTTCTCAGGGACTTGTGTGATCTTGCCCTGCTTTGAACCAAAGGTATGCTTTTAAAAAATGAATTATGCTATGTACCTGCCTCCTTCCACTTCAAGACACTAGGCTTCCTGAGGCATCCTTTGTATCTTTCAGCAGAGGGTCTTACACGTGGTAGATCTCAACGAGCTTTGTTGACCTGAAATATTAGCCGGAATAAATCCCACTTAATTTTCCTTTTATTATAAGATTTAATTCTTTCCCCCGTGGATTATTTTAATGTGTTCAGTAAAACATTCACTTCCTTAAATGTAGCCGCTATTGCACGTCTGGGCCCAATATGGACGTGGGCTTGGTAATGCCTAGAATTCTGGAAGCCTTGCCTTCCTGAATCAGGATCACATTGAACATTTCTGCTGGGGGAAGGGCAGTCTTGAGGAAAATAATCTTTCATTCTAGAAGTGACGTGTAGGATGGTTTGAGTCTTGTGTTTTCCTTTATGAGTCCCTTGGTCTAATTCTTTTGATCTGGCTTTGATCTGACACTCTCTGAGCAGGGCAGTACTTGGGTTCCTTTCTGGGAGGGGGAGGGGAAATTTTGATTCATTTGTCAGATTTCTATTTTATGCTAATATCTAGAGTGAAACCAAGAGTAACACATGTTTTTTAAATAGCTCTGATGAATAAATGATGACAATATTTTATATCCTTTGCCTATAGTTTCCCTTGTACGGTACGATTTTCCCGCTCTAACTTGAAATAGTACCCATTTCTTTGTTTGACAAGCTGGAGGTTTTAGTAATTGAAATGGAATGAAGTTCTCTCCTTTTGAAAGTAGTTTAGATCCTGTTGTGCACATATGTAAGCCTTTAAAAGTTGATCAAGTTGTTGAATGTTATAGTGGGCCCATGTGGAGAGGATGATCATGGGATTCTGTCTCAGAATCAGCTTGTGGGATTTTAGTCGTTGCTGGGTTTGGGTGGCTGAAAGGGTAGAAGGCCCTGTGGGGAATGTGTGTTTTGACAGTGTCCCCTTTTAAAATGAAGCGTGTCTCCTGTTTCACCATCCCCCCCATTAGTATCAAAATAGCAAGGGGTTGTGGGAATTGGTGTGTATTTTGTGGGAGAAAGAATAACAGAAAACTTCTCTGCTTGTTTCCTTGAAAAGTGTGACTTTGTTCACTTTCAGAAGGTATAGGTTACCACTGGCTCCGAAAGAGGATCCTCTCTCTTTGAATGTTTTCAGGCTCAGAGGAAAGTGAGAGTCTATTTACCTAAGTTAAAATGCCAAACTAAATCTCCCAATGCAAATATGGACCACCCAGGGACTTTGTAAAGGCCAGGTTTGGGGTTTTGAATACAGATTTTCCTGCTTCCTCTTTTAAGCTTTTTAATATTTTTCGAATGCTGCTGAAAAGTAATTGGCATATCAAGCAAGGATGAAATCTCATATCTTTTGCCATGAACTTTAAAGGGGGGAATTGTACTCATTTCCTTTGAGAGCCCTTTGTTTTTCAAAATAAAGAAATATGAATTACTAAAATTTGAAGGCCAAGTTGTAGATTTCAGTTTAAAGTAGATAGAAAAGTTGGGTTACAAAACAGTTATAGGAGAGGAGAAGGATACTCTCTTCAAATGTTCCCTTTCCCAAGTACATTGTGCCTAGACAGAGCCATTTACCTCAGTAAACTGGGTAGAACTTTGCTTTGGGGGATGGGCGAGGGTATTGGAAACATCACCTCAGTTAGAAAACAAAATTCAACTGAGTAAATTTAAAAAATCTTATTGGGGGCTTCCCTGGTGGCACAGTGGTTGAGAGTCCACCTGCCGATGCAGGGGACGCGGGTTCGTGCCCCCGTCTGGGAGGATCCCACGTGCCGCGGAGCGGCTGGGCCCGTGAGCCATGGCTGCTGAGCCTGCGTGTCTAGAGCCTGTGCTCCGCAACGGCAGAGGCCTCAACAGTGAGGACCCGCGAACCGCAAAAAAAAAAAAAAAAAAAAAATCGGTTTTTTTTTCAGCAAAATATGAATTGGGTAGCATCCCATCTAGCAGATAGAAAGGAGCTCTGAAGAGCTTTACAAAATGAAAGACCGCTGTAGGCAGAAGGGAGCAAGACAAGGAAGTTACTAGGGAAAGAGTGGATTGTTTGTGGCAAGGTCACGTTCCTTTAGGGGATGGCAGGGTCTGTGAGGCAGGTTACCTGCTTAATGCTGATCAGTAATTCCGGATACACCAGTTTAAGTCTCTACACCCAGGAGAGGTTGAAACTGTAATTAAGTTAGGTATTAAGACTCAGTGTGGTGATGTGGGTTAGCACAAGTGACTCTGTTTGGGGCCTGTTGTCTCTCTCTCTCTCTCTCTCTTTTTTTAATAACAATTCCTGCCTTTTGATCAGACTCTTAGCTTTACTGAGAGATGTGATCAAAATTTAAGGCATTAGCACCACTCCCAGCTACCGCTCTGAAGTTCTCATGTTTTTTTTTTACTCATCCTCTCTGTGGTATTCACAGGTCACAAGTTCAAGTTCACATTTTTTACATCGGTCATTTTCTTTGCTTCTTTTCTGAAATTCCAGTCTTAGAGAAATCATTTGCTTGGTGGTTGGCTGCTGCGAACATGCATTTAAAGCTTTTGTGAGAATGCATCGTGCCAGGGAGATTACTATGATTGTTATACGCAGGACGATTCCCAATGTCTGGAGTGCACTTCAGAGCCATGGTCCTCAAGACCCAAGTGATCAAAATCTGTGAAGTCAAAGAAAGACCCCATTGAAGGAGTCACTTTCTTAAGCCAACTGACTTGCTCAGTGATCTTATACAGCTGAGTTTCAACTTCCCCAGAAGTGTGAATACGGGTACAACAGGTGGTGGTGACCATAGCACAGACACCTAGTTCAGCTAAAAGACAATCAAGGGCTATCCTATTATCAGGACCGACCTTGGCCAGAGAGTCTAAGGATTTTTCTCGGGCAGCTCTTGCTTTAGAAGTGGATTCTGCAATGTTTTCAGGAGTTAAGGAGAGATTCTTAATCATAGCTTCATTTGTACTCACTCTGAACCAGGGAAGTAGGGACCTGCCAACAGAAGCAAGTCCAGAATCATGAGCATCTGGTAGGTCTTTTCTAACTCAGTGATGTGAATTCAGGAGAGGTGACCCATGAGCTGTGTCAGTCTGTGAACAGTTAGGGGCACAGTTAGGTTACCTAAGAGGTATTGCCCAGTTATATGCCAGCCATCCAGACACTCGTAGGCCCACGGAGAATAATAACCACTACAGACAAAGGTAAATCCCGAGGGGACACAAAGCACTCCCGCTAATGTGGCACTGTCGATGAATTCATTCGAAGGGATTGTTGCATTTACCCATTCAAGACA
Source organism: Phocoena sinus (assembly GCF_008692025.1). Classification (NCBI taxonomy): domain Eukaryota; kingdom Metazoa; phylum Chordata; class Mammalia; order Artiodactyla; family Phocoenidae; genus Phocoena; species Phocoena sinus. Next base: position 59,541,863 of record NC_045771.1, read on the forward strand.
AGAGTCAGTTAGGTTCCAGCGCATTTGGGAGGTGAATCTCCTAACCTGAAATAAAAAGTTGCTCTAAATTCCTTGCAAAAATGCGTGCTGCCGGTGAGATCTTTTCATGTTTGGGGGAAGATCTGATTTAGATCATCATAAGAATGTGAGTGTGCAAATGTACTACAGTTTGTGTAGGTGTTTATGTCTAATTGGTCAAGTAGAGTTATCAGTGGAGAAAGTTAAAACAAGCACTGGCTATAAAAGTTGGACTCTGTAAGTGCCTTCTAAGGGGAGTCAGTTATAGTTTGTGGTGACGTTGGGAATAGAAGAATAATTGGTCACAGGGAGGACTAGGGGGTCTCTAGCATCGTGGACAGATCAGAGATTTTGATGACAAATGCAACAGTCTGAAAGATTATCCCCCTTCACAATGGCCCGGAAGATAACAGATGATGGCGTTATCTTTCCAGGCCAATGCCAGAGTGAAGGAAAGACAGGGAAGAAGAAAGGGGTTTATGTTTACTTAAAGTATGAAGGCTTGATCTGGTGTTTGGTAGAAGCAGTCTATCTTGATGTTGGCTACTTCTCTTCCTAGTCAATTTGGTTTGCAGGTCTCCAGTGTTTGTACAGGACCAGATATCAGGTGGAGCCTTCTTAAGCTTTGAGATATGTACCCAGGGATCAGTGCCTTTTAGTTTTGCAGTGGTGTCAGCAGTCAGGAGCACTTGGTAAGATCCCTTCCAGCTGAGTTCAAGAGCTGTCTTCCTCTGATGATGTTTCCAGAATACCCAGTCACCAGGCTCCATACTGGCCAACAGGATCCTTTGAATTGGGATCTGGGAGAGCTTTTTTTACTCTGTTGGTGATAAGGTTCAGCAGAAGACATTAAAGACTTACAGTAGCTGGTCATGTTAATGTGAAATAACAAGGAATCAACAGAAAATTGGTACACAGTAGACACTGGCCTGCTGGTGACTATGTCACGCGCAGTAAGTTTATGTTTCCCTAAAGGGGTACTGCGAATAGTCAGCAAAACCAGAGTCAATACCTGAGGCCAAGGGACTCTAACGATTTGAGCAAGTTTGGAGGTTTTGAATTTGAGGATCCATTACTTCTCTCAACCTTGCCTGATGATTGAGCGTTACAGGGACAGTGACGATTTCAAGAAGTTTACAAGGTTTTGTTAAAGCTTATATGATTTGCCCAGTGAAGTGGTTACCCCAGTTGAAGATTGTGGAAGGTACACCTCACGTGGGAAACACGGTTTCTAACAGTTTCTTTGCCACTGTGAAGGCATCGGCCTTGCAGCAGGGGAAGGCTTCAATCCATCCAGAAAACACACACACGGTAAGAAGAACATATTGATAACTCATGCTAGGTGGCAGTTGAATGAAGTCCAGCTGCAGGTGTTCAGAGGGTCCAGAGGGAGGAGGTTTGTGGCCTCTGGGAACAGACATAGTTTTTTCAGGATTATGGACCTGACAGGTCAGACACTGGTGGTAAACTGTTTTCATAATTTTATAGAAGGCCCTCCACCAGTGTTTATTCCTGATTTCAGTCATTTTACTTGCACCATGGTGGGTGAAGGAATGCAAAAACCGAAAAATGGGGTTTGCCAGGGAGTCAGGAAGAGCCAGGCACCATCTGGGTTTCCTGTAGCCCTGACCGGTCATTGAATTTACAACCATTGTTTGCCCATCGTGATTCCTCTGACTCAGAAGCAGGCTGTTGCCTGTTGCAAGGACATCGGGGTGGCAAAAGTCTGGAACAAGGGCTCTTTTTTTTTTTTTTTTTAATTTATCTATTTATTTTGGCTGCATTGCGTCTTCGTTGCTGTGCGCAGGCTTTCTCTAGTTGTGGTGAACTGGGGCTACTCTTTGTTGCGGCGTGTGGGCTTCTCATTGTGATGGCTTCTTGTTGACAGGACATGGTGTCACGAAATGGGATGTTATTACCTCGAGGTCTTGGGGCTGACCTTCTTCAGGTGGGGGTAGTAACGTAGCAGGATTAAGGACCTTATAATGTTTAGATGCAATTTAGGTGGTGAAAGCAGAAGGATCTCATAGGAGGTTAGTCTGTTTGCAGAGAAATGTTGAGTCAATTCAGAATTAAGAAGACCTCGGACAATATGAGGAATTTGTAAATAAATGTCATTTCCTAGGGTTAAATCTGCTGAGGCTTCTGCTAACTTTGCAGCTACAGCCTTAAGGCAGTTGGGATAGGTACGAGCAACTGTATCGAATTGTGTCCCGTAATAAACACTAGGCCTATGCTTACCGTGTTCTTGTGTGAGCATTCTCCAGGGGTTGGTTATCTCTCTCTTGTACAAATAAGGGGAAAGGTTTTGAAGTTGGGTGGCCCTGGGGCAGGCGGTTCTTGCAGCACTTGTTTTAGTTTGATAAAGGCCTGCTCATTTTTATCTTCCCCAGGAAATGGTTCAGGGACTGAGTTTTTAGTGAGTTCATAGAGCAGGAAAGCCACGAGAGAAAAATTAGGAGCCCATAGTCTGCAATAACCAGCCAGGCCTAGGAATCCACAAAGTTGTCACTTAGGTGTTGGCCTAGGGAATTCTTGGATTAGCTTAATTCATTTTGGAGACAGCTGGATTCCTTCAGCGCTTAGATTATGACCTAGGTAATGAGTAGTGTCTGGAGATAATTGTAATTTTTCCTTGGAGACTTTATGTCCTTTTTTAGCTAACTGTTGTAGCAAGTAAGTGGAATTCTTTATGGATGCCTCTTTGGTAACTGAATATAGCAAAAGGTCATTTATATTCTTACTGTAGAAGGGTCGATTTCCTAGGAACCTGGAGGGTACATAAATTTTGGTGGAGCACTTGGGAAACATCAGAAGGGGCCTCAGTGAACCCTTGAGGCATGCCTGTCCAGGTATATTGTTGACTGTTCCAAGTAAAGATACATAGATAGTGGCTGTTGGGGTCCCCAAGGATGCTGAAGAAGACAAAGCTCCACAACGGTGAACCATCTTGAGTCTGATGGAACTTGTGACAAAGGATTTTGGGGAATGGAACAGCTGGAAAATGGGGAGTCTCGTTAATAGCTTTCGAGTCCTGGACAAATCGCCATCCCCACCCATTAGGTTTTGGGACTGATAAGACCAGGTGTTACAGGGGCTGGTACAGGGCATGGTTAGCCCCTGTGTGAATTGGTCTTCTGTTATTGGTACGAAACCTTGTGTGGTCTTAGGTTTTAATGGCTATTGAGTCAGTTTAGGAAGAGGTTTAGATATGTTTCTCTGAATTTTTATAGGCTGTGCACTTCTTATTCTCCCAGTGTCAGTGTTAGAGGTAGCCCACAGATTTTCAGGCACCTCGATTAAGTTAGAGGTCTTTTGCTGGAATTCTTCCTCTTCTGTATCAAGGACAGATTGTAAAGAACATAAAAGATCAGGTTTCGGTTGGTGAGGACATTCTAAGGTGAGGTCTCCGTGAGAAGCAAAATTTACTAGCCCTTTTAATTTAGAAAGGAGATTGCTACCTAATAGATTGACTACAACTGTATCACATAGCAAAAAGGAATGTTTTTCAGTGAAAGGTCCCAGAGTCATTTGTACTGATTGAGATAGAATTTTATTAGATACCCACTGTGGAAACTTCTTTTTCACTCCAAAGCATTTGTTGTCCTCTGGGGTTTAGAGTAGAGTGTAGCTCTGGTATCTATCACAGTTTGGCAGGGTTTCCCATTAAATTTTAATTTCCCCTTGGCTATGTAAAGGAATTACTGGTGGCAGTTTACCAGAGAATCTGTCGGAGTCCTGTCAACTCTTGGAGGGGCCCATATGAGGGCCCTGCTTTGGGGGGAAGATATGAGAGAATTTAAGTTGATGTTGAAGAATTTTTACGGGATCAATGAGAGCAATCTTTTTTCCAGTACCCCAGTTGATTACAATTGAGACATGGATCCCTGGGCCAATGTTTTGATGATGGACCCTCTTGGAGGGTGCAGTGTGGGAGGCCCAGGTATTATTTTAGGTCTCTGGCCTTGGAACTACTGTAGTTGTAAAGGCTAATAGTTTGGCAGATTTTTGTTTACGGTCTTATTCCAAAGTCCTTTCAAAGTGCTCAGCAGTGGTCATGAGTTCAGTCAAACCAGTGGCCTCCTGTCCTATTTTCTGCCTTTTTATCAATCTGCTAATCTCAGGAGATAATCCATTTACAAGTTGGGCAACTAGAGCAGGTTGGGTGACATCATATATTGTATGGAACCCAGGATGCCTTAGGAAGAGAGCTTCCAGTTGGGTTTTGAAGTCGGCCACAGATTCATTTTTTGTTTGCATGTTTGAATAACAGACCAATCATCGCGGGCAAGGAAGACTCTAGGAATGGCTCTTAGAAGATCAGCTGCATTTTGCAAGCTTTTTCTGCTCCGTAAGGGGACCGTGATGAAGATCGAGGATCTCAAATATCATCAGTAGGGTTACGCCATCCTGCTTCTCGCATATGGCAGCCCCAGATCATAGGCTCCAATGAGGACTCTAAATACTTCAGAAAACTTTTGGGGATCCTCCGTGGGTTTAGGAAATTCTTTAATTATGGTCCTTAGCTTGGTCTTTGTCCGAGGAGTGAAAGATACCTGGGGAGGATCTCCTGCAGCCTTGGATGGGTGGTTTATTTTAAAAGGTGACTGTCCAGGGTGGAAAGGCAGTTTAGATAGAGAATTAGAGAGCATGAGCGCTCAGGTAAAGGTGGATAGAGGGGAGCTGTGGGAGTTGCGTGTCTTACTGTCTTTTAGGTACCTCTTGCATCTTTTTAAAGTTTTAATTAGCCTTTTGCAATGAATTTTTTAATGATGCTGTTTTGGAATCTTGAAGCTTTTTGGAAGCTTCTGCATACCACTTGAAATAGGTATCCCATTCTGTTTGTTGATTTGGGAACTCTTGCTTTCAAATGTACTTCTTAAATGAACAGTCAATCTAATTGGAACATTTCCTATCATGGCCATTGTAATTCTAGGTTGTTTTTAGTAAGATTTTGCAATTTTTGTAGATATATACAGTTTCCAGGACTATAGTTCTTAGAGAAAGTGAGCAGGTGTGCCAGAAGGTGGCATGCTCAACTCTGGCACTTAAAGATTCCCCCCCCCCCCTTTTTTTTTTTTTTAAGCTAGGTAGGTCTTGGGTCTCTCTGAGCCAAATTAATACCTAAGAGGGATGTGCTGGTAGACCGGGGATTGTGTGGCGTTTTACAATATACCTTGTTGGATGAAAATTTTCTTGGGTTTAGTGGGTGACCTAGTGTCAGTCTAGCCATTCTGTGACCAACTTATCTAGCACAGGAGTCTTAGAGTAAGGTAGCACTCTGACAGCTTTTAAGTTCTCAATCCAGGCCCACCAGTTTTGCACCTTTTGGCTTCTGAGATTCCATTAGCGATAGCCTGTATCTGTATAAACGAGATAAACAAACAATGTGCGCATTAAGACACCAGCAGCACCAAAGACATGTTCCTGTGGACTGGCCTTGTGTGTACCACCAGCAATTCTCAGTGTGATACTGGGGACTGGGGAAAGGACTGAATCAGCAGGACCCCAACAGATAGTGACTGCAGACTAGGATTCCAAATAAATGAGGAATTGCAGACTGAATCACCAGCAGCTCCCAACATGGAACTAGGGATTTTAGTCAAATAGGGAAATGTGGATTGAAGCAAGGGTAGTAGGGACTTGGGTTCCAGATGGAACTGTCTGCCAGCTGAAGGTGACCGGCTAAGCCCTGGACTGGAAAGTCAGTTAGATTGGGACCTCTACACAAAGACAGCAGAGCTGAGAACTGAGAGGAACTTACAGCCCTCAGAGATGATGAGAAACAAGAGAATTCAGAGGATTTGTGGGTACCATGCCTGTGTTTCTCATCATCCCTGAAGCTGTGAAAAGTTTCTTTTGAATCCCACTGCCGCCACCAAGTCTGTTAAAAAACAAAATTCAACTGAGTAAATTTTAAAGATCTTATTGGCTTTATTCAACACTTCATGCATCAGGCTGCATCCCATTTACCTCACTAGTGCCGAGAAGGTAATTCCAGATTGACTAGTTTAAGATTCTGCTCCTGGGAGGGATTGAAACTTTAATTAAGTTAGGTATCAAGTTTTGGTTTGGTGACATAGACTTAGCACAGGTGACTCCATTTTGGGCTTGTTGTCTCTTTTTTTTTTTAACACCCCTTGACAATGTCAACCCCATCATTGCCTTCCTAAACACTGGGAAGGTAGATCTGGGCAGCAAGTGGAAAAGAATATTTTGTAAACTCTTTGGGGAAAATTCAGAATGAAAGTTACTTTAACCAGGACACGTGTTCTGACAACCATATGTTTAATAATGACAGTGCTTTCTTAGTCTTTACACCTGTTAAAGAAAAATTTATTCATAATACTTGTTAAAGAAATGGTAAGGCAGGCTTTATTCAGGGTGACTATGTGTCGTGATAGATATTAGGACCACTGCGATGGGGTTTTGCAACGGGGAGAAAGATTGTGCTCAACTCTGAATACAAGGACAGTTGGGAATTTATAGCCAAGTAGCCGGGTGGGGATCAGTGGATGGAAAATTATTAAGAGGAAACATCAGGGATAAGGGCAGGGATTCAGGCTAAACGAACCTAATAAGATTCTTGATAAAGGCAGGCCAAGGTAATCAGCTATCACTTGGGAGGTGGTGGGGTGTGAGGAATCCCATCAGATATCAATCAGGTGCTGGAGTTCAGATACCGCGGGTGAGGGATTCTGGCTAAACTGACTTCTCAGGACTCTTGCTAAAATTGGGCTCTTGAGAACACGCCCACAGACTGGGCCTAGTTGAAAACCACTCGGAGGAACCTGTCTAGGGTTTGGTCAAGGACAGAGTCTAGTCTTCGTGACACCCTTTTCAGAGGGCAGTCCCCAGCAGGCTTGGGTGGGGGGTGGTAAAGGAGGGTACTGGAAGCTGCCAACACCAAATCAAGAAAGGTGAAAAGTAACCAGAATGCTGGATCATTGGAGTGTGCTGGGGCCATGGGAGTGTACTGATAGGGTTAGGCTGCATCATGTTTCAATAAAAAACAACTCCCAAACCTGAGCGGAGGAGCACAATGAAAGATTTTTCTCACTCGTGTTACATGTCTAGTGTGGGTCAGTAAGGGGCCCGGGTTACCATGTTCACTCAGAGACTTATGCTGAGAGAGGTTTCATCTTGGTAAGTGTGCCCTAGTCCCTGACATTTCATTAGCCAGAGCAGATCAGACGGCTGTCCTTGACTGCACGGGGGTTGTTAAGCCTGGTCCTGGAGGAGGGGAATAGGAATGTTTGTAATTAATCCACATGACTGGAAGGGAGGGGCTTGCCTGAGTTCTGCCTACTCGGGCTGCTGACCACATCCCTAGGCAGCTCACTGAGATCCAACCACATGTGTAGTGGTTTCAACACCCAACTTTAGTAGCGCCTGAAAGAATGCCCATTGAGAATATAAGGTGCATCAAGGTCCTGGAATCAGTGGGCTTAGAAGTCTAGATTTTATGATAACGAATAAAATAAATATGTGTAGGGGTGATGTATCTTCCTTCAGTAGTTTTTCAGTTCTAGTCCGGAACATTCTGTAGTCCTTAGGGAGTGGCAACCACGAGCCAGACTTGGTGCTTCCGTAGGCACATGAAGATGAGCAAGGTATAGACCTAAGGGGCTGATGTCTAATCAGAGAAAAGTAGGAAAGTTTAATATCCGTAACATAGGGTTTTATGTTATCACATATATCACATGGTTATTGGATAAGGTAAAATGTGATAAATACCTAATAGAAGTCTAACAGTGTAATGGAGGTTCAAACAAGGGAAGTTGTTAATAATTAAGTGAAGAATCACTTCTTTGAATGTGTAGGCTGACCAGACATCAGTGTTAACCAGGCAAAACCATTAGTATTAATGTGTTATCTTCATTCTTCCTCTTTTGTTCTTGGGCCTGGTTTGATCCCAAACTAATTGTAACAGTGATTAAGAGCTAGTACGAGAGCGTGACCTCTGGGGCCAAGGTTCGAATCCCGGTGTCACTACTTACTAGCTGCGTGACCTTGACAAGTTACTTTGCCTCCCTGTTCCTCGTTTTCTTCATTTGTGCAGTAGGACTGATAATAACAGTGCCCACTTCCTAGTGTTGTGGTGAGATTGGAAAGAATAAATCCTACTTAATTTTACATTTCTTATAGGGTTTAAATATTTCCCCCTGGATCATTTTGGTGTATTTAGTACAAACACTGACTTCCTGAAATGTGTCACTTGTTGAGTGTCTGGGCCCAGAATGAATGTGTGCTTGATAATTCCTAGGATTCTGGAAGTCTTACCTTCCTGAGTCCGGATCACGTTGAGCATTTCTTTCTGTGCTCGATAGATCAGGGTGAGTACGTTGTAAGGGCCAGATGGTCAGTTAGCATTTTCCTGGCCTGTGAGGCAACCTTAGTCCAGAGACCTGTAGAGTATCAAGTTGGCCTCTATTCTTTTTTTTTTTTTAATCAGTAATTTGTTCTTTTTATTTCTGGATAGTATTCCAAGTACGAACATACCACATTTTGTTTATCCATTCTCCTATTGATGGATATTTGCCTTGTTTTCTGTTTGGGGCTACTATGTTCATGCGAATTTTTAATTAAGTACTCTCACGTGCCTATTTTAATTCTCTATTCAAATGAACTTTAACGAAAGTCACCCTCCATGGGTCACAGCATGATGAGAGAGGAAGAGGTACCAGCTGACCTTGACGGTCCTTTCAGCCCTGAGGTCCTCTGACTCAGCCTCTTCTCTAAGAGCTGCTATCGAGCACCTACTTGCACATGGGTTATGACAGTGTTTGCTCTGAATTGCAGAGCCGAGAGTGGTTGTTGCCTCATAAACAGAGACGTGACTCCTGCACCTGTGAGTTCACCAACGAAGACAACAGGTCTTATTCAAGTACAAGAAACACACCCATTTCTCTTCACCAGATGACATATATTCACGAAGGAAAGATGCTCTCCTATTCTACCCACTGGAAGCAGCTTGAGAGAAGTTGACCTCTATTCTGATCTTGGAATTCAGGTCTGCCGAGGACACATTTCTAAACTCCCCCCCCACCCCATGATTACCTCCACCACTCCAAAGTCATGTTACATTAAATGCGAATGTGATACAAATCCACTGTGGCTAAATCCTGGAGGCCTTCTGCTTGTTTGAGTCCAGGAAGTTAAAAGGTCCATGTGCTTGAGGCCAGCACCACAGGTAAAAGCTTGATGAGCTGGAGGCTGGGTGTGGTGGGCGGGAGACTGTGCGGCTCATTTTGGCCAGTTCACACCCTCTGTCTCTTCTGTTCTGGCTCTCCTCTTCCCCCACTACTCCTTGAATGCAAAGTGGATGAATTTGAGGTGGTGCTGCTGAGAGCTTCTGGGCTGTGAGCAGGTGAAGGGATGGGCGTGGGGACCCTGTCTTTGGTAAGTAGGTATGAGGACACCTATCTGTTGCAGCCCCAAAGGAGAGTTCATATCAGCATAATGGAGAGAACCGTTGATTGATTCAAGCTGTTCAAAAAAGAACTGGGCTGCCTATAAGGTAGTGAGTTCCCAATGCCCAGGAGAATTCAAACGTGCCACCTCCAGTGCAGATTTTCTGTGACGGGATTATTGCACCAATGAGAGGTCAGACCAGAGATTCCTCTGGTAAGCGCTACATTATTTTTTCTCCAAATTTAAGAAGCTCTGATTTTGTATACTAGATAGAGCCTTGCACCACTCTCATCTCCGGCCAGGTTCTGCCATTCCCTTGGGGCCTGCATAAATAAGACGGCAGGTGCCAGACTGGAAAAATAAATATGACAATCTCTGTCTACTTCCTTTCCCACATAACTGTTCCAATTGTAACATTCGTTCATTCATTCCTTCATTTAACAGATATTCCTTAAACTCCTGCCAGACATTGGGAATGCTGTAGCAGTGTGAGGCCAGGTTGAAGAAAATTTAACAGCTTGTGACAACCATTAAAGACAAACAAACAAACAAACAAAAAATGCTTACACAAGTTGGCCACATCATCATGCATTTGAGGGCTCAGTCTTTCATTTGTTCATTTATTTGTTCTTTCAGTAATCTCTTAATGTACCCTGATGATGTTCCAAGTCTGAGCCATCCTGCCAGCAGAGCCTAGATAAATATGTCCATTCAAAGGCATTTGCCAGAATACCCAACTACCATATTCCTTTTGGAGTGTGAAGAACAGAAAACTACGAGTTTACTTGGGGAATAGTTTCCACCCTGAACGTTTATCTTACGCAAAGAATGTATTACAAATGCTAAGGTACCTATTTTGAGCGCTTAATTTCTCACTTTTTCGTTATATACAGCAAAGGTGTGATGCGCAAGGAAAGTGTTAATTCCCGTTGTTTGCATTACTTAACACGTTTGAATAGATTGGCTCGGTTTAGCATGGAAATGTTTGATTTTTTCAAGACCCTTACATATTTTAAAAGTAAATATTTTTCTTCTAAAGTGAGGAAAGACCAAAGGGCAGAAACGGTTGACCTGGGTCAGTTAAGACCTGAGAGTTTTGCACCAAACACACATCTTTCCAGCTTGTTTCCCGTAGCACCCCTGCTGCCTCGGGCCCATTTGACCACACACCACAGTCCAGTTGAACTGTTTGCCATTCCCCAAACACGGCTGCTGCTTCTTGCCCCTGTCATTTCATTCACGCTCACTCTCCTTCCACAGGAAATGCTTTCCCAGTTCCCATCTGACCCACATTTCCATATCCACCTCTCGTGGCCCCTCCTTCTTGAAGCCCACTGTGTGCTTTGGTTCCTGCAAGCTGTCCTTTGTGCTTTAAACCTTTATCCTGTACTTGCTCCATTCTCCCTTGCGGTGGAGCTAGTGTTTTCAGACCCTACCATATTATAAGCTTTTTGAGACAGACTCTTTTTTTTTTCAGATAATTTATTCATTCAACAAATATTTATGGTTAGGTTGATCATATAATTCACTGTACAAATCATGACCCTGCCCTTTTTTTCTGAAAAGAAATAAAATGGAAAATAGGAAGAAACAGAAGGATGGCTAATGTATTTAATGAGCGCTTCCTAAGTCTGTTCCAGACACCAGAGATACAGCTGTGACCAAGACAGCCCAAGTCTCGGCTCTCAAGGGACTTTGATTTGGAGTAAAGAGGGACAGGTCATAAACAAGCAGTCAAAAAGTTAACCTTTAAAAGCAGATTTCCTTTGCTTATAGAAATTAGACATATTTATTATAGAAAAAATTAAATTCATAGGCTCTTCTTCTTGTTGTTTTCTTCTTTTATATATTAGTATAATGGCAGTTAAGGAAAGTTGACTACTGGTGGTTAAGGAAGTCTAAAACCCAAACTTCCTGGGTTTGAGTCCTGCTTCTTCCAACTGGAATACTAATAAAAAGATTAAATGAGTTAACACATGGAAAAGACTTACAGCAGTGCCCGGCATATAGTAAGAGCTCAATTAGGAATATGTTACTTTTATTATTACCTGACAAGGGCACTACATTAATAAATCCTCTGAGAACCTGGAAATAAGACTGTTTTTACTGCTAACGTGTTGTCTCAAAAGCAAAGGGTAGTTTTCCAGGGCAAAAGGCTGTATTATAACTTTTTGCATAGATTAATATAGCTAAAAAATCAGACGTGCCCTTTGTTAGCCTTGAAAGTGTAAAGAAGGGAGAGGTACGTGGTAAATGTTGGTATTACCTATCCAAACACTCCCAGCAGGGAGGGTGTCTTAGCCTGACAACTTAGCCCAGTGTTGCCCTCTGGGATTTTTTTCCCCCATTTTTATTGAGAAATAATTGACATCCATCACTATATAAGTTTAAGGTGTACAGCATGATGGTTCGATTTACATACATTGTAAAATGATTACAATACGTTTAGTTAACATACATCATCTCACAGGTGCAATAAAAAGAAAAGAAAAAAAATTTCTCCTTGTGATGAGAGCTCTTAGGATCTACTCTCTTAACAACCTTCCTGTATAGCAGTGTTAACGGTAGTCTAGTACTTATTTATCTTATAACTGTGAGTCTGTACCTTTTGGTCACTTTCCTCTTAATCATTTGTGTAAGTCCCACAGCAGGCAGAACAGCACTTTGCACTTCATAGGGACTCAGTAAGTACCCATTAAGTTGCATTAACGTAAGGATACATTTCGTGGAGCCAACTACTTGGGTTTCCTGGCTCGTATTAGCAAATTAGAAAATTTCGTTGATTAGTGTGCTTCTCCCTCCTTTACAAATGTTTGGGGATCTTGCTCAGATACCCAAGGTATTCTCACATCCCCTTGGATCAGGTAAATCATCCCCCTTCCTTCCCCTCCGCCCCCTACTTCTTTCCTGCAACTGGTCACTATGCAGCATGGACTGCAGCGGTGGGGAGAAGCACGCTCTGATCTGCTGAAGGAACTTGGGGTCAGATGACTGTGTGTGCGTATGTGTGGGTGCGTGCTCATGTGCTGAGAACGTGAGCAGGCAGCACTCGCGGGCATCAACATTCTTTTTTTTTTTTTTTGCTGTATGCGGGGCTCTCACTGTCGTGGCCTCTCCCGTTGCAGAGCACAGGCTCCGGACGCGCAGGCTCAGCGGCCATGGCTCACGGGCCCAGCCGCTCTGCGGCATGTGGGATCTTCCCGGACCGGGGCACGAACCCGCGTCCCCTGCATCCGCAGGCGGACTCTCAACCACTGCGCCACCAGGGAAGCCCAACATTCTTATCTGTAGTCACCTGTCATGTTGCAGCTGTGGGGACAGAGGTGTGATCAGGGCCAGCCAGCAATCAGCTAGACAGACGGAGAGGCAGGATTAAGGTCTGAATCTTAGTTTTGAGGGTACAGATATTAGATTGTTCTTATGTAGCCAGAATTCTCCAGCAACTTAGTGACGAATTCACACAACCCAATGCAAGTGTAGGTTACGTATTAGGCTACAAACATAAATGCCAACTTACTGACTTGCCAGGAGAAACCTAACGTCTTCCCATGGGATCGCTGTGTCCTTGCTTATAGGTTAGTATTCTGCAGTCTCCTGAGAACTTGGGTTCTTAGGCTCTTGGACTCAGAGGTCCAAGCTGGGTATGGTTGGGACAGTACTAGCCTGCGGACATTAAGGGTTATCCTGAAGGCTAAGTCCAGAGGTAATATGGGCATTGAAAAATCAAGCAGATGGTATAATTATGTAATACATTCAAAAGGACCAGGAAGGGAGGTAGGATCTAGGTGTGGCAATGATACAGCCGTTGAGGACACCAGATCACAGCAAAAGGGTTGAGAGGGAGGGTCAGGGAGCAGACATAGGAGAATCTCAGAGTCAGTGGAACCTTGACCCTTTTTATGGAGAACAAGGCTGGGAGGCGAGGAAGGAGCTCACTCAGGCAATTTTTGGAGCCAAATTTGTTCATTCGTCCAACAGATGTTTGTTGTCTACTCTGTACTGGTCACTATTCTAGTATTGGCAACACATTGGTGAGCAATACAGACAAAATCTCTGCCTTCATTGGAGCTAGGAGAAGGGGAAAACAATGAAAAATATTTAAATATGTTATAGGACATGTTAGGTGGTAATAACACATAATGAAAAAAATAAGGCAATGGGAAAGACTTGGAGATGCGTGTGCAGTGGGGGGAGGGGTTTGCCCTTTTAAATAGAGTGACGAAGTAAGACCTCCATGAGATGAAATTTGAGCTAAGTTTTGAAGAAGCAAATCTTTTGGATTTTTAGAGAAGAAAAGTACATCAGGCAGAAGGAATAGTAGATGCAAAGTCCTTGAGGCAGGCGTGTACTTGATATGCTTGAAGAACAGCAGGGAAGCGTGCCTGGATATGAGATCAGAAAATTGATGGGGCTGGATTGGGTAGGGCCACGGAGGCCATGGCAGGACTTGGGCTTCTACTCTGAGATGGGAGCCGTTGGAGAGCTTTATGCAGAGAAGTGACATAGTTTGACTTGTGTTTTAATGAATTACCATTGCAGCTGAGAATAGACTGTAAAGCGGCGGGGGGACAGGCCCAGGGTAGAAGCAAAGAGACCGTTTAGGAGGCTTTTGCAATAATATGATGGGAGATGATGGTGGCTGGGATAGGGTGATGGCAGAGGAGGTGGCAAAAGGTAGACAGATTCTGGAAATGCTTGGAAAGTAGAGCCCAAATAATTTGCTACTGAACTGCATGTGGGATTTGACAGAAAGGGAAAACAGGGATGACTCCAAGATTTTTGGTCTGAGTTAACTGGAAGGCTGGAGTTGCCTTTAACTGGAGTGTGGAAGACCGAAGGTTGGATGTACATGGAGCCAGAGCACGGGGAGCAGTTGTCACAGCTGATGCTGCAGTGTAGCAGCCTGGTGCCATCGTGGTGACTCTCCTAACAGATGCACGGGAATGATGATGTCAACTGACTGGTCAGAGCATCTGTTTCCCTGGATGCACTAGAGAAAACCTGATAAATTCACACCCCCTTTTCCTGTCATTTAAGACTTCATTCTCCTTTAACTGTAACAGATTTACAATTGTTCACTGCTAATTTATGTGGTGGTTTTGCATTATCTTTGGTCAATCCTAGCTTTGATGTTCTGGCACTGTGTGACGTTTCGACTTGGGAGATGTCGTGTCTTTTAAGATAAGGACTAGTTTATTGACATGTACACACTGCTATATTTAAAATGAATAACCAACAAGGACCTTCTGTGTAGCACTGGGAACTCTGCTCAATATATATATATTTTTAAAATTTTATTTTTTAAATTATTTTTGGCTGCATTGGGTCTTCTTTGTTACGCACAGGCTTTCTCTAGTTGCAGCGAGCAGGGGCTACTCTCTGTTGCAGTGTGCGTGGGCTTCTCATTGCAGTGGCTTCTCTTGTTGCGGAGCATGGGCTCTCCGTGTGTGGGCTTCAGTAGTTGTGGCGTGCGGGCTCAGTAGTTGTGGCTCACAGGCTCTAGAGTGCAGGCTCAGTACTTGTGGCGCACGGGCTTAGTTGCTCCGCGGCATGTGGGATCTTCCCAGACCAGGGCTCGAACCCGTGTCCCCTGCATTGGCAGGCGGATTCTTAACCACTGCACCACCAGGGAAGCCCTCTGCTCAATATTACGTAACAACCTAAATGGGAAAACGTATAACTGAATCACTTTGCTGTATGCCTGAAACTATCACAACATTGTTAATCAACTATACTCCAATATAAAATTAAAAGTTAAAAAAAAAAGATAAGGTGTAGTTTAACTTTCAGAAAGTGATCATGCTCTAGTCCCATTATTTCCAAATTCTTGGGGACTACCTACCATTATCGTCTCCCACACCCCTAAATGTTGTCACTCAAATCCAGGAAATCCCTTTTATGTCTCCACTCTGCTACTTCTCAAGGCGATGACTGGGGGGCAGAGGTCTACTTGCAGTGAAGTTCAGTCAAGGAGCGGTCAGGAATGGGGGCAGCCTAACAGGCAGAAAAGGAGACAGATGTGTTCATGTAAGTTCCTCCTTACTTTGGATATTTTGTTACTCCTTAGCATGGTCTCGAAAATGGAGATATAATTCTTCTTCCACTTTAATTTTTTTTGCCAAAATTGGTTTTCTTCAACAGCTCATATATACAAGCCTGACTCCTATTTTCACTCAAAGAGACAGATGGTTGAAACTGACTCTAGCTAAATTAAAAAAAAAAAGAAGTCTTGAATTTAAAAAATGCACATGAGTATCAGAAGGGTTTAAGCCTTTAAGGACTAGTTGAGAAATCTGTTCTGAATACTGCCTCATTCCACTGAGTTATCCATTCATGTGCAGAATGCTGTGTGCAGACCAGGCCGGGGACTCTGCAGCCAAGCTTTTCAGATGGGTATTTGCTTTCTAAAAGGAATATAAAGGTTGTGCTGATGAGACAAATGGCAGACATCCAAATCCTAGGGTCAGTCAGCATTTGTGCTGACATGGCCTGCAGGAAATAGGCCCTGATCCTGCATTCCCCACGGTATTGATTTTCTGCATTCTTACGGGCATACTAGGGTAGCTGGAAAAGCGGGTTAATCTTTCTAAGTACATCCACCTTGATGTGTTTGTGCCTTGAAGCACGCAGGAGTTTATTTGGTATCTTTTTCACTTTCTTCCTCTGGTAGACTCAAATATTACTGAGCTTGCTTTGGTCCTTCTGTGGAAGTGCTTCCTCTCCAGTGCCCTGCAAATGGATTGCAGGTTGCATGTGCACCCAGATATTAACCTCTTGGCCCTCATGATAGTCAGAGCCCAGGCCAGGCTCCTGTGGTAGTGAACAGCTTTCTCTGTTCACCTCAGCGTACTGTGCAAACATCACCATGATTTGTGGGTGTCATGCCATTGCAAAATATTGGCTGAGAAAAGACAAAGGTAGAGACAAGTTTATAATTGAAAGTTTATTGATTTTACAATTGATGTAGCCCAATATATTTCAATCTCTTTTAACCCCAATTGACAATAAAAAAATACTATGTATATGTCACAATGCATGTTTGTGTGTCCAAAACCAAGTTCCATGAAACAATAGTTGTCCTTACTATGTGCAGTGTGCATTCT